>NC_085028.1:5831432-5919957 GCF_963692335.1 Osmerus eperlanus
TCTGTCGGTGAGTGTGTGTGTATATGTGTCTGTCGGTGAGTGTGTGTGTATATGTGTGTGTGTCTGTCGGTGAGTGTGTGTGTATATGTGTGTGTGTCTGTCGGTGTGTGTGTGTGTATATGTGTGTGTGTGTTTGTCGGTGAGTGTGTGTGTATATGTGTGTGTGTCTGTCGGTGAGTGTGTGTGTATATGTGTGTGTGTCTGTCGGTGAGTGTGTGTGTATATGTGTGTGTGTCTGTCGGTGAGTGTGTGTGTATATGTGTGTGTGTCTGTCGGTGAGTGTGTGTGTATATGTGTGTGTGTCTGTCGGTGAGTGTGTGTGTATATGTGTGTGTGTCTGTCAGTGAAGGAGTGTGTGTGTGTGTGTCTGTCAGTGAAGGAGTGTGTGTGTGTGTGTCTGTCAGTGAAGGAGTGTGTGTGTGTGTGTCTGTCAGTGAAGGAGTGTGTGTGTGTGTGTCTGTCAGTGAAGGAGTGTGTGTGTGTGTGTCTGTCAGTGAAGGAGTGTGTGTGTGTGTCTGTCAGTGAAGGAGTGTGTGTGTGTGTGTGTGTGTGTGTAGCAGGTGTTCCTCAGTAGTCAGCCTGGGTCAGTGAGATCACGGCTCGCCTCTCCCCTCCTGGTCAGGGCCCCCATCCCATAATGTGCAGGATCATAACTCACCAGTCACCTGTCTTCAGCCCTGATGCTGTTGACTCAGACAACTGTACACCATGTTGGGCCCCCAGGGGCCAGCGGAGCAGAGGGCCAGTTTCAGCCCCTGATGGGGAGGAAGGCTGGTCTACATCCCATTGGCAGTGAAGCAGCACGCCAATACACACACACACACACACACAAGCGTGCACACACAGACTCACGCACCCACATACACACACACACCCCTGTGTCCGAGATGGGATTATTATTTCTATGACCAATGAGAAGCTGTGGTCCATATAACACAACTACCCCTGGACACAGCAGCTACACAAACACCATCAATTACAGCTGGGGAAGGGGGCTGGGGACTGGGGCTGAGGCTGGGGACTCGGGCTGAGGCCGGGGCCGGGGCTGGTTGAGGCTGGGGCTGGGTGGGACCAGGCAGGGCATTATAAACAGTGTTTGTGTGTGAGACCATGTCTGTGTGCTGTTTATCTTTGTGTAAGCTTCAGGGTGTGTTTGTTTACATGTCTGCGTGTATGTGTGTGTGTGGAGGTGACCTCATGGTTTACCGGGTGGGTTACCAGTCTGTGCGCAGATTCAACGTTTTCCTTCACCATGCTTAAAAACGATTATCGACCGATCGAAAAACCAAGAAAATGTCATCTGAGAGAATGCGGCTGGGTTGGGTTCACAGAACAAATCACCTTTCAACCTCAAAGCAGGGTTAATTCTCTGTTTGTTGTAAAAATGTGTAGGCTTACTGGCTGTGATTGACAGGTGTGAAGGCTGTGGGGGGGGGGAGACGTGTGAATGCTGCTACAGACCTGTCAATACATCCCTCCATGGGGATTAACAAGCTTTCTCACCACTCTGACCTCCGGGCTACCAGGAACACATTCACACACTGGCTTAACACTGGGGAGACGGGGGGGGCAGGGGGGGGGGGGGGGGGGGGTTAGGTGAGTATGGGAGTATGAACTCCATGAAGCCAGTAGGAGTTCAGAGAAGTCCTATCTCCCAATCTCTCCTTCCCTCTCTCTCTCTCTCCCCCCTCTCTCTCTCTCTTTCGTCTTTCTCTCCCCCCCCCCCCCCCCCCCCCCCCCCCTCAGGAATATACAGACGGTTGTGGATAATTGGGGGCTCCAGCTCAGCTCCTGCAGTAGAGAGGAGCTGGTGGAGGAGCTGGTGGAGTGGAAATTGGACCGCATCTTTCGAACGGACACATTCAAACCAGGCGTTTGAGGGGGGAAATTAAACAAAGAAGCGCTACTGTAACTTTCCGTGCAAAACATCAGGATCTGCCACTGCACTTTCAGCCTCCTATACTATTAATAGAGTAGGACACACTTGTGGAGTGTAGAGTCTCTCTCACACACACAGATACACACACACACATACATACACACAGGTGAGGCCAGTCCCTGGTATTAACAAGTGAATGTTTCGATAAGAATTTAACCAATACGTACGGAACACGCAAGAGAAAAAGATCATTAGAAAGAGAGAGAAATAGAGAGAGAGAAATGAGCGATAGAGATGGCCCGGGAGAGAGAGAGAGGTTCTTGAAGCCCTCTCTAGTGTTGTTGACCGTGGGTCTGGTCAAGTGTTTAACTATGAGCTAATGTCCTGACCAGGCGTGGGAGTGATGACCATCACACCCCCCTTCTGCCAACCATCCACCGTCCGAGAGACTCAACTGGGGAGAGGAGGGGGGGCCTTACTAGTAACAGCACTGAACTATAAAGCACATTCAACAGCCTGCTAGGTAAACAGCCTGGTAGAGAAACCAGTCTCTGCTACATAAACTAAACACACATTACCAAACCAGTACAGATGGCAGAAAGAGGACAGGTCATTTTCCGCTATGAGAAACACAACTGTGTATTTTTTTATATGGGAATGTGCTGTGGATTGTTGGACGTGTTCAAATTGACTACAAGTCCCAGTTTGAGTGAGTTTTGATGCCAGTCTCTCACATGCAAGGACTACATCAGCCATATAATATAGAGTGTACCAGTATGTAATCTAGAGTTGACCAGCCAGTCTTCCAGGTACAGTGTGCCAGTCTAAACGTTATTCGACTTCTGTCTGCACGCCAGGGTGAGGTCATAGGATCGAGCCCTTTCCTAGAGCAATGGGCCGATCATCCATCATCGCCCTGAACCTACTCACTCTGGACCGGGGCAACAGCTAGCACGCCGGCCAGCCTCACAAAGAAAGGAAGTGGTCACAATGGGCTATCAGGGAGAATATCAGGCCATGGAACTCTCTCCTGTACCACACTGACCTTATCTTGTTCGCCCACGGGCGGGAGCGGGAGAAAAACGGACACGTAGCATTGAAAAGGGTCAGGGGGAAATATCCCATCAGATATTCCATACGATGGCACAACATTTTTTGAGACATTCTTTCACACGTTTTACGCGTTGTGTAACAACCACATACACACATCGACACCCAAACATACAGACCTACACACACACACACACAGACATACAGACCTTCACACACACACACACACACACACACACACACAAAGATAAACAGACCTACACAAACACACATACATACAGACATGCACATTTTCAAAGAGGGATGTTGGGCTCAGGTCAGTTTCGTGTTTTCTCTCTGTGCTGTCTGAGGTGTGCTGGGGAACTGTGCAGGTTGACCTCTGACCTGCAGGACTGGTGATGTGGATGCTGTACTGGCCCTTCTGAGTGTGGAAGCTCTTCACCCTGGTCCTGGCTTCCTGCTGGGCCGAGGAAGAGGAGGATGAAGAGGCGGAAGCCGAGGGAGCGGACGAGCTGAGTTTCTTCCTCTCTGATTCGATGTGTTTCATCAGGAGGGCGGCCATGTTGTTGCCCCGCCCCCCATGCGACAGAGCCTTCTTCAACAGCACAGCCTGGGCCTCCTTCAGACTGGAGAGGAGGAGTATGAAGAGGAGGGGAAGGAGGAGAACAGAGGAGGATGAGGGGAAGAGAGGTAGAGTAAAGGAGGAGGGGAGTAGGGAAAGGAGACGAGGAGAGGAAAGAAGGAAAGGAAGTGAGAGGAGGAGGAGGGGAAGAATAGGGAGATAAGTACAAGCGTTCAGAGTTTCCCAGACATGCTCAGACTCTGCGTTCTCCAAGTGTGGAACGTGAGAACGGCGAGCTGATGACGTCACCAGCGAACACACCGCTGCCACCCTGAGGTCCGACCTAGCAGTTAAGAAGGTTCCGCTCGTTTTGACTGGTGGAGAACTGAACCGTTGCTGTGGTCTCACACACAACAGCTTGATCAGAACCAGACCAGGCCCATCAAATCAAATCAAAGAGAGAGAGAGAGAGAGAGAGAGAGAGAGAGAGAGAATGGGAGGGAGGGAAAGAGCAAGAGGGACAGAGAGAGAAGGAAGAGGGGGGAGGGAGAGAGAGAGAAAGGACTCTGGAGGTCTGGTAACAGGCCAAGTGTTTTTGACAGCATCTCCAGCTTGATGGTTGCCATTTGCGTCGGAGGCGACGGACAGTAAGAATGTTGTTTTGACACAAGATCACAACATCTAACTAACACTAACGGAAAACGATTGGAGGGGCCCGTTAAAATGCAGTCGCACAGTTCTGTAGCTGGCACATAGACATAGATGAACACCACACACACACACACACATTCACCATGTTATCAGCAGCCAGCTACTTCTTTGCCTGCCAGTTTAATGGTCTATTGTCAGACTGATGTTTACTCAGAGCATAACTCCACCCGCTTAGCCCTGACAGTGAAGAGTGAAGCGGTCCTAAAGAACAGCCCTCAACCAGGCCAACCCCGACATCACACCGCTGCAGCCTGTGAACACTCAACACCCTGTAACAGGATGAGATCACATGGTGTCGAGTGTGAGAAGAGCCCGAAAAGAACTGGAGAGGGAAGGAGACCCCCAAGCAGAACTGTTGAGTTGACCTTTGACCTCGCTCCGACATGCCGTGTGGTTAGCCAACAGCGACAGTTTGACATGGAAGAGACAGAGACGGAGAGAGAAGGACAGAGAGGGAGAGAGAGATGGAGAGGGAGAGAGAGACTGAGAGAAAAGGACAGGGAGGGAGAGACTGAGAGGGAGACGGAGAGAGAAGGACAGAGAGGGAGAGAGACAAAGAGAGAAGGACAGAGAGGGGTTGGAGAAGTGTGATGGAGGGAGTGAGAGAAAGGAACGAAGAAAGCAGCCAGAAGAGAGAGAAATGGTCCATCCTTTCCAGCATGTATTAAATGACCCAGACCTCACTCCAAAACACATGAATAGTCCTTCTGGAACTCACTTGACACTCATGTTTTTGCCAAAGAAAAATACATCCATTTAGTAATATTTCAGATGACACACACACATGCTCATACTGTACAGTGTATCTAGGACTCTTCTTTCCATCCATGTGGCCAATAACAGATATTAAAGACATATAGTGGGTTGAATAAGAACCAGTAACAGTGGAGAGAGGAGAGTGCATTAAAGTGGTATAGCAAAACTGCAACGCTTATCTATTTCCCAGGGCCTAGTACTCTATGTCTTTAGCAGTTCCTCCTGAGTGTGTGTGTGTGTTTAGCAGCAGTGATAGAAGGAGGTAGTCAGAGGAAGCTATGCTTTCCTCATCAGTCCTGGAAGCTGGGGGCAACCTTGTAACACTTACACACACACTCACCCCCCCCCCCCACACACACACACAGACACAATAATATTTTAACTTTTAAAGAAGAGTCCTTGAAATAACTACCTTTCAAACCTCAGACTAACTATGAATAATGAACATTAACGAGACAGTCTTCCAGCAGTTATCTTGGCTACAGACCCATGATGAGACTAAACATATTTATTTTTCATTTCACTCAGAGGATGTTTTCCTGTGTCGGCCTCCAGGACAGCTGTGTCTTTGAGTCACTGTGAACCTTCCTCTACACAAACATCAACACAACAATCAGACAGTGCTGTAATTTAGGACCAAAACTATACCTAACCAATCTGCATAAACAACACCGATTTATTGGTGCTAAAGAGACACACACACACACATACACCGAAACACACTCAAATGCACACACTCCACGAAAACACACCCAAACTCACACACACTCCACACAGACACACACCCCACACAAAACTCTTAACTCACCCCACACACTCTCAAGCACACGTCTTACGTCTGTACGTGGAGCCTCGGTTTGGTATACAGTAGACCCATCTGATATGCAGTACAGTCAGAATTATGAGGAGAACAGCTCCACCTGCAGACTAACATGTGCATAGCAGCACCACGCTGTAAGGACCTGCCCTACTGTACAGTGTCTCAGACACTATCTCTCTACTGGACATCAACACGTAGCCACAACAGATAGCATCACTACGATCTACCATGGCAACACACAGCTAGCTAGCATCATTCACCAGTCACACTGACAGTGAAACAGTAGATGTGATATTGCATTGACATTACGGTCTGGAATATTCCGCCTAACCGTTCAGCTTTATAACCCGCACTGCGAAATCTAATAAAGATTCATAGAGGACATGAAGGAGATGGTTCAGATGGATCGTAATTTACTGGTGTGCTGTTGGGTTAGCATGTGCTGCAGTCAGACAGCCAATCAGCTGCCGGGCTGGTTGGCCAGGAGCCCTGCACTCCCTCTCTCACACCTGGCCTGCATCAGGTGGACATGCACACACACAAACACACGCATCCATAGGTACACACACACACATACAAACACACTTACACAGACACACACTCCCACATACACAAATGACTAAATACACAAATGTGCACACAACAACACACACAGACACAGGTCCACACGCACACACACACCAGGAGGTGATACGTATCTGCAGGGTTAGCCAGCAGTTAACAACGTCAAAGCCAGCAGGGAGGGGTGAGAAAAAGAGACACGTCATCACCTCCAGTGGTTTAGACAAGCCCGTCTGTTATCAGCTGGCAGGACAGTAGGAACAGAAGGGTGGAGGAGAGACCAGAGACCCACCTGAGTGGCTGCCAGCGGACACTGTACTGCTTCTTCTCAGCCCCTGGAGGAGGGGGGCTGGGCGGGCTGCCTCCTGGCCCTTCAGTCCCCCCAGCTGGAGGAGGGGGCTGGGAGGGTGCTGGAGGGGTAGAGAAGGCCTGGGAAGGGGCTGAGGCCTGGAGGCTGGCTGGAGGTGGGATGGGGGTGGTGGCTAGGGCTGGGGCTGAGGTTAGGGAAAGGGTGACGGTTGGAGACTGGGTGGGGGTTCTGATAGGGGTAGGGGTTGTTGGAGGCTGGGTTGGTGGAGGCTGGGGAGTTGTGGTTGAAGGCTGGGTGGGGGCAGATGAAGGCTGGGGAGTTGTGATTGGAGGCTGGTTTGGCTTAGTTGGAGGCTGGTTTGGCTTAGTTGGAGGCTGGGTTGTGGTAGTTGGAGGCTGGGTTTCAGTCCTTGGAGGCTGGGTTGGTTGGTTCAGGGGCTGGTTGGAGGTGTTTGGCCCAGGAACAGTCCTGACCAGAGGGTGGCTGGTGGGTCTGAAGTATCCCCAGGGGAGGCCAGTCAGGGCGTAGGTCACACTGGTAAACTCACAGCGAGGGCCGTGGAAGCCATGCCGGCACTCACACACGTTCGCATGTCTGCAGACCGCGTTGTTATGACATCTGGGAAGACACCTCGCTGTGGAGGAAAGGAGAGGAGAGGAGAGGAGAGGTGAGGGGAGGGGAGGGGAGGGAGGGAGGGAAGGGAAGGGAAGGGAAGGGAAGGGAAGGGAAGGGAAGGGAAGGGGAGGGGAGGAAAGGAAAGGAAAGGAAAGGAGAGGGGAGGTGAGGTGAGGGGAGGGGAGGGGAGGGGAGAAGGAGAGAAAGCAAGGAGAGGAAAGAAGAGAGGAGAAGAGACAAGAGGATTCAAACCAGTGCTAAGCAGGAGGACTCGCATGCGGGTCAGATACTGTGGAGAACCAAACCTCACTATTTCAGAATGCGTTCTTTTCTTTTTACCGTCCCAGTGAAACGGCTGGACCACGCCCCTTTTAAAAGAACTGGATCTTTAACGGGTGAAGCAACCAATTGAGAAGCTTTCAAGATTTCCCTCCCCTGAAATAAAAAAAGTGAATGCAGGGCAAAGCAGAGAGAAACAGAAAGAAAGGTGGAGACAGAGAGAGAGAGGGAAGGGGGGGAGAGAGAGAAAGCAGGACCAGTCCAAGGCCAAGGATACAGGAAGGGAGGTAGTCATGCATACAGAATGCAGGGTTAACATGGTACCTCCCGCCCCCCCTCTTCCAGACCCCCACGAGCCCCAGCCCTGTTCTCATCCGGCCCCATATAGCCTTGAATCTCTCCCCCACTCAGGCCCTTGCATCCTGGGACTCCTCCCGTCTCCACCCCCCACCCCCGCGCTGGGGTCATTGTGTCCAGACGAAGTCCCCTGGAGTGCAGCTGGATGGCCCACTGACCACAGATGACATTCCCCTACCCCCAACTCCCTCGTCATCTCCCCACCACCTCCCTCATTCAGCCGGGCAGCAGCAGGGACAAAATGTGTGTGTGTGTGTCCGTCTGTCAGGGTTAGGGTTACAGTCTGCTGATTGAGATGGTTTTGACACGAAACCTCTTGGGTCGGTTCTGTTCGGATCTGTCCTGGTCTCTCTGTCTGTCTGTCTGTCTCTCTCTCTCTCAAGACATCCAAGTGGCTAATACACTGCCAGCCAGACACTCAACCAGACAGACAGACAGACAGATAAACAGCCAGGCAGCCAGACAGACTTCTCGTGGCGGCTGTCTGACAGGTGTGTCAGGACCAGGTCAGGAGGTAGGAGGAGGAGGAAACACGGACTGGGCTGGGATGAACAGATATTACAAGCTCCAGCTGGCGCCCAGTGGACATTCCACTGGCACACTGCCCGCCGACACAAATCCTATTGGCTGGCTCGCTCTCCCTCTAAGTAGTGATTGGATCTTATGGATTCAGGCATTTATTTAAATACTCACCCTGCCGACCATCATCCTCTGTCACCAGTGTTTCCCCTACCATTATATTAGGGGGCGCCCCGCCCCCCCCCAACGGTACCCCCCGCCCCCCCCTGGAAGGTAAAATATATATATATATTTTTTAAATATATATATATATTTTTTTTATATTGCACCAGATCACAAAATGAATAATTTAAGGTTACCTTTCCTATAAAACAGGTCTATAGCTTGCTCTTTTATTAAACAAACTAAATGGCCTTATGTTATTCATCTTATTTACATGACGGCATGTCATTTCTGTCTCCCCCCCCCAAAGCTGTAAACCTAGGGGAAACACTGGTCACTGTGGTCTTATGGGTCAGGATCATTTTCAAACCCATTTAATTTAAATAACAGGTTGGCTGTATCAGGGATCACAGTGATCAGGATTAAAGGTGCATGGTTCTAAGACTATATCGGTGGTTGGAGTTAATTTGAGGTATGTATTTAACCAGGTGCAGTAAAAAAAATAACCACATCTCAGCCACCAGGCACCATATCACACACTGTGTTTTTGTAACAAAGTTAGTAAAGTGTAACAATAACATCTCAACTCCAATGTTCCTTAGTACTGGGCAACGAAAGCAGGGAGCACTCACGCTTGGTGCACTTGTTGGTCTTGGGAGAGATGTTCCATCCTGAGCAGCATCTGTCTCCACACACGTTGGGCCTGGGAGGAGAGGGAGGGGGGAGAGGGAGGGGGGAGAGGGAGGGGGGGAGAGGGAGGGGGGAGAGGGAGGGGGGGAGAGGGAGGGGGGAGAGGTTAAGACGGAGGGAGGAGAGGGAGGGGGGAGAGGGAGGGGGGAGAGGGAGGGGGGGAGAGGGAGGGGGGGAGAGGGAGGGGGGAGAGGTTAAGACGGAGGGAGGAGAGGGAGGGGGGAGAGGGAGGGGGGAGAGGTTAAGACGGAGGGAGGAGAGGGAGGGGGGAGAGGGAGGGGGGAGAGGGAGGGGGGGAGAGGGAGGGGGGAGAGGTTAAGACGGAGGGAGGAGAGGGAGGGGGGGGGAGGTTAAGATGGAGGGAGGGGAGGAGAGGGAGGGAGAGGTTAAGATGGAGGGAGGGGAGGAGAGGGGGGGGGGAGAGGTTAAGACGGAGGGAGGGGAGGAGAGGGGTGGGAGAGGTTAAGATGGAGGGAGGGGAGGAGAGGAAGGGGGGAGAGGTTAAGATGGAGGGAGGGGAGGAGAGGAAGGGGGGGAGAGATTAAGATGGAGGGAGGGGAGGAGAGGAAGGGGGGAGAGGTTAAGATGGAGGGAGGGGGGGAGAGGGGGGGAGAGGTTAAGATGGAGGGAGGGGAGGAGAGGGGGGGAGAGGTTAAGATGGAGGGAGGGGAGGAGAGGTTAAGATGGAGGGAGGGGAGGAGAGGAAGGGGGGAGAGGTTAAGATGGAGGGAGGGGGGGAGAGGGGGGGAGAGGTTAAGATGGAGGGAGGGGAGGAGAGGAAAAGGGGAGAGGTTAAGATGGAGGGAGGGGAGGAGAGGAAGGGGGGAGAGGTTAAGATGGAGGGAGGGGGGGAGAGGGGGGGAGAGGTTAAGATGGAGGGAGGGGAGGAGAGGGGGGGAGAGGTTAAGATGGAGGGAGGGGAGGAGAGGGGGGGGGAGAGGTTAAGATGGAGGGAGGGGAGGAGAGGAAGGGGGGAGAGGTTAAGATGGAGGGAGGGGGGGAGAGGGGGGGAGAGGTTAAGATGGAGGGAGGGGAGGAGAGGAAAAGGGGAGAGGTTAAGATGGAGGGAGGGGAGGAGAGGGAGGGAGAGGTTAAGATGGAGGGAGGGGAGGAGAGGGAGGGAGAGGTTAAGATGGAGGGAGGGGAGGAGAGGGGGGGGGGAGAGGTTAAGATGGAGGGAGGGGGGGAGAGGGGGGGAGAGGTTAAGATGGAGGGAGGGGAGGAGAGGAAAAGGGGAGAGGTTAAGATGGAGGGAGGGGAGGAGAGGGAGGGAGAGGTTAAGATGGAGGGAGGGGAGGAGAGGGAAGGAGGGGGGAGGGGAGACACACAGACAGGAGGGTACAGATAGACAGGCAGACACATGACACAGATATAACCCCCACCCCAACCCCCCCCTGGTCATGAAAGGACAGACACAGATTGAGTGTCATCTCAAGACCCGACTGTTTATCCAGCGGGATTCTGGGAGAGAAGGCAATTAACACACCAACACAAGCCAGCAGAGGCCACGCCTCCTCCAATGTGACAGCTCAGCGTGACTAAAGGCCCTACAGTAGTCCCAGGACGAGAAGCAAGAGATCATCTTATTAGACACAACGATGTGGCTTTCAGCTGTACTGAGGCCTGGAAACCAGTGGCCAGGAAGGCTAGCAACAAGCACCCCCCCCCCCCCAACAACCCCCCAACCACCTGAACCTGAGGGGAGATCTGTACGTACTCACAGTTGTGGTATTTTAAAGTCACACACATATGCGTACACACACCCACATGCAAGATAGGTCCACATATCACTTACAGGCAGGAGTGTCAAATTAGGCCTGGTTTGATCTAAACGCACCCTATCCCCCAGACATCACCACCAACCAATCAGCTAAACTGATGGAACAAATGTACCCAATCCCTCAGGCATTACCACCAACCAATCAGCTAAACTGATGGAACAAATGCACCCAATCCCCCAGGCATTACCATCAACCACTGAGCTGACAGAACAAATGCACCCAATCCCCCTGACATCACCACAGACCAATCAGATGAGCTGACAGAACAAACGCACACAATCCCCCTGACATCACCCACAACCAATCAGCTGAGTTCTCAGATTGTTAAAGTCCCTGTCAGTCTGCATCAGATCACTGAGCACAACAAATAAAGCATGTTGTCCTGACTCCTGAGAGAAGTTTATAAGTGGGGGGAGGGGGGGGGGGACAGGCAGTGTTTCCCCTACCATTATATTAGGGGGGTGCCGTTGGGTATATATAGCGCCCGATCACAAAATAAGTCATTTAAGGTTACCTTTCCTATAAAACAGGTCTATAGCTTGCTCTTTTATTAAACAAACAAAATGGCCTTATGTTATTTATCTTATTTACACAACGCATGTCATTTCTGTCTCTGTCTCTACATGGTCGTCGTTGTCATCCCCCCCCCCCCCCGTCCCGTCCCCCGTCCCGTCCCGTCCCGTCCCCTTGAAGCTGTAAACCTAGGGGAAACACTGACAGGGGAGGGGTTTAACTCAGTGGTAAAGCATCTGAATGCATCAATAGGTTTGTTACAGGTTCCAATATCCCTTCTGTTGCTTTGGATAACTGTGTCTTCTAAATATATATACTTTTTAGTTATTCTAGGTTTGGGTCCCAGACTCCAGACTCAGACTGTGCTAGCTGACCTGCTGATCACTAGAGCAGGCTTGAGTAGGGCTGTGGGGCTAACCTGTAGCCTCGCAGTCTCCCTCATCCCAGCTTCCTCTCTCCTGAGGAGGTATGAAGGTCCAGTCTCCCTCATCCCAGCTTCCTCTCTCCTGAGGAGGGATGACGGTCCAGTCTCCCTCATCCCAGCTTCCTCTCTCCTGAGGAGGGATGAAGGTCCAGTCTTCCCACGGGCGTTCCCGGCGGCCATCACACCAGGGTGTGAAAAGACGAGGCGTTTGGAGGTTCAGGCTGTCAGGGCTGGCTGTGACCCTGGCCCTCCCGCGACCCCTGGCCGCCCACCCCTGGCTGGCTACCTCCCACCCCAGGCCAGCCAGTGGACTGACACCTCTGGGTCAACCAGCCTGGGGGATGCTGAGTGCTAGATGCCAGCCAGGGACTGAGTCAACATTCACACATGGAGCCTGATGATTCAAATGGTGGTGGTTGTGGTGGTATGGGGAGTGTGGTTGGGGGGGTGGGGTCACATGTCTCTTGTGGGTCGGAGCTCCACCCTGAACTAACGGCTCAATGCAGAAGGCCGAGAGGCTGACCACAAGTCGCCAGACAAACTGACAGTTTGACCCAGGAGCCGCCCGGGAGAAAGAGAGATGGATAGATAGACAGATAGATCGACAATCAGACAGACAGACAGACAGTCAGATATAGATGGATAGATAGATATAGATGGCTTGAGGATAAAGATAGAGATGCAGACATACATTCAAAGAGGTGGAAGGCCTTTCTTTCCAAATAGGGAAATTTCAGCACAGCAAATGTGGAATGGAAAGTTCCAGAAGGTTTAGTCTCTCTCTCTTAGTTAAAAGCAGGCTGTGTGTGAGAGTCAGAGTCTTTAACAACACACCCACTCTAACACACACACGCACACAAGTGTGTTTAGAGAACTGAGTGCTATCTGTCGGTGGTGTGGATAAGACACACCGTCCATTTAAACACTCTTCTGAACACTGTTCTGAGAGTTCCGCTGTGGAACGTGTGAGATATTATCTGACGGTTTTGCTAGGGAACATCTAAGAGTTCCATACTGAACCCATCATTTATAACTGTCTAAACTGGTCATAAAATCAAACCATAGCCAGCTTCCATCTTTAATCTATCTTTACTGTGTTCTCCTTCACTCCTCTCTTCTCTCTCCTCTCCCATCATTCATCCATCCATTTAGTTCGGCATATGACTTGGCTGATACAAGTAGACCTGTATATGACTGACCTTGCTTAGACTCGGACATGGGCAGTAGGTCTAACCCAACACAAAGGCCTATGCACACCGTATGTGGGATAATAAAGTTATTTCTGGTTCAAGGAACTACCTGTAAAAACGAACTGACACTACACACCCTATTAACTTTTCACTGTATAAACTTCAGCTTTTATAAGAGCTGGCTTCATATGAAGTCGCTCCAGACGTAATTTCAACATCCTGCCTCTTCTTGCTTCCTGACCCGAGGCTGTGGAGAGACGATCTCACACAGAGACGCACAGAAGCTGGGCCAGAGACCTCTGCTTTCACACACACACAATCCAGTCTGTTGTTCCCTTATAACTCCCCCCTTCCTCCCTTCTCCCCCTCCCGTCTTCATCCCCTCTCTAGCACCCTCCTCTTTCTCACCCTCCTCTTTTGCCCCCTCACCCCCTGCCTGACCCCCCCCCCCCCCCCCCCTCCACCCAGAAAGGGCCTACAGTACAGTTCACTCTTATTAGCAGTGTGGGCTGTTACGGGTCTTGCTTCGGCTACTCTTTGATGTGGTGCCAGTTTCTTAAACTGTCCATCTGTGTAAGTGCCTGTCAACCTGTCTGTCTGCCTGCCTGCCTCCCTGTCTGTCGATCTGTCTATCTGTGTCCGTCTGTTTGTCTCTAAGCCCAGGGTGAACTGTTGAACCAACGCCACTCTGAGACCCCGCAAGTCTAGCGTGACTAACTTCAGAGTAAACACCCTCCTTCTACACTTCAGTGACTGTGAAAGTGCTTCCATTTACCCCTAATCCACGATACACGCACGCACACACACACACACACACACACACACATACACACACACACACACACACACACACACACACCAGCTCTGAACCCCCACAACAGTGTTGATGTTGAACGTCCATAGAGACTTGTTTAGTGCTAATGAGATAGTTCTAACGTCAGAACAAAAGCTTCTCCCTGATAATTCCTTCCTCCACTAAAAATCTCTTTCACTCGTTTTGTTTCTTTCCCTGTGTCTCAATTTCAGTCTCTTTCCGTCTTATTCCCACTTAAATATGAAGCGTGAAGTGATGAAAATAAAAGCTGCGTAGAAAATCATAATATTCATTAATCCTATTTCATGCTTGGACTGTTTATAACTCAAGTTATGGAAGCAAAAGAGCGACCCACACAGTATCCTCCTGTTTGTTGCTCAACTCGTGGGTAATGCGAATTCCGAGCGTAGCTTGACGGATCAGCATCCCTCCACGGCGGGTCAGGGCTATAGGCCTAGATGAGGGCCGGGGCAGACTAGCCAGCCGGATGAGAAACCTGTCGAATCCTGAGTATAATCCCTCCAGACCCAGGTCACTGGGTCCTAAACTCTCTGAACTTCGTTATTGTGCAAACAGCCCCTTCGGAATCGATAGCCGACTAACTAATGACTTATGGTACGTTTCTCTTTGTGTGTCAGGCACCAGTAGTAGGTTATCCACACATCTATAACTCACAAGTTAGAGAGGGACATTTCACACATTCCAAGGGGGGCAATGTGCAAGCACTCTTGACAGTCTGGTCAATGGAACAACTAGGGATTGATGTATCCACAAAAGGTGGTGAATTTACACCCACAGAAGCTGGTACAGCTTTATTGCAGCAGTCAGTGACACTGGACTTGCCTATACTGCTGAAGGTGATTTAAACACGTTTGTTCGATATCCACCAAAATATTAATACTATTTCTAAAATGTGCGACGGTGTCGAATCGAACACCTGTTCCTTTTCCAACTGACTACAAATGGTCTGGATAGTGAACTTACCCATTTAGCTGAAACGCTCCATTCGACGCGTATTTCGAATGTTTCTTTCCCTTAGACACCTTTAGATGGTGTTTATATTTCGGTTTTATAGTAGTCGTCCTCCATGAACCGGTATATGGCTGGTAACTCACGGTTGCGTAATGATACCTGGCCGCCGTCCGTCTCTGTACCCTCTGCGTCTCCTGAGCTCTTGGGGTCGCCACGGTTCTCACAAATGTTCCAGATGATCTCGAAATCGCAAGAAAAACTACGAATGTCGCCCAAAGACCGACAATATGAAAACGTCCCCACTTTGACATGTTTTAAAACAAACTCCGTATAGTCCAAGTTTTGCTTGATGTCTCTAATAAAGAATACAACAATGTGACCTATACACACAATGACAAGATAGTTTATCTTATATTATGAACAAGCACGTATTGTTGCCTAATATGAATATAGCATAGCTACATTTACTAACAGCTTCCTTATTGTTCAAGTTCTGCATTAACTCGACAGTCCTTCGTCCTCCTGGCAACAGTCTACGAGGTAAAGCATCATTTCTACTAGGCTACTGAATGACTTCAGCTCTTCAACAAAAAATGTGTTTCAAATTCGGCTTAAAACTTCGAGCCAATCAGATGTGCCCCAGGGTGTAAAGAGAACACAGCCAATCATATCGGTTGGTCCAATAGCCACGCGAATGGAGATGGAAATAAAGCAACAAACGGAGAGAGCCACGAGCCACGCCAACAGTCAGCCTCCACCGCTAGATGGCAGCATTGTAAGGACCCCCAACCTCGTCCATTTATCTAACTGAATGCCTTTAAACCCTATTTACATACACAATTTTTGAAACACTGACAAATATCACAATGCTTTTGATCAGACATGAGTGTCAATCTCCGGCCCGCCACCACCCCCACCACCCACAGCGGGAGAGACCATCAATCCCAGACCATGGTGAAGACCCAAAGGGACCTGGAGAGTGTAAGAGAAGCTACTGGTTGACAGCCATGATGATGGAGGACCTATGAACTGTGATCAGATCAGTGACCTGGGTCACCGGGTCGTCTGCCAGGCCACTGGCTCCTTGCAGCTGGGGGAGAGTGCTGAGAGACTGAGGAGAGACATGGAGGGGAGAGAGGGAAAAGACACGGAGGAGAGAGTTCGAGGAGATACTGGAAGGAGAAAGAGGGAGGAGATCCCAGGAGGAGAAAGAGGGAGTAGAGAGAGGGAGGAGAGAGAGGGAGAGAGGAGATCCCAGGAGGAGAAAGAGGGAGTAGAGAGAGGGAGGAGATCCCAGGAGGAGAAAGAGGGATGAGAGAGAGGGAGAGAGGAGAGGGAGAGAGGAAAGAGGGAGGAAAGAGAAGGAGGAGAGACACTGAGGAGATACAAGTAGGAGAGACATGAAGGAGAGACATAGATAGCTTTCATAGTGATATATTGAATCCCAAAAGCCCAATATTTTGTAGGGGCTCAGTCAGTAGGAACCTTCAGATGTGATGTGACAAAAAACCCGAAATGGTGACATCACACAATGTCATAAACAGACTCATGATTATGGTAATCATGTACAGATCCCAGATTCACATATTTACTGTGGAAGAAGTCTCTCTCTTTCTTGTTTTCCATGTGAATGCCTTCCTCAGCATCGTCTCTTCCTCTCGTCCTGCCCGGGTCTGAAACAGGCTTTTTATAGCAGCGCTGAGTGACCTGGGAGAGCAGAGCAGCTTTAAGCTTCAGGACGGGAGCGTGGAGCAACAGGCCTGCTGGAAGTAATGATGCAGAAAACGATTGTGCATGAATGAGTAGGAGTGCGTGTGTGCACGTGTGTGCATGAGTGAGGAGCAGTGTGTGTGTGTGTGTGTGTGTGTGCGCGCGTGTGAGTGTTTGTCTGTGAGGAAGAGGGAGAAAGAGAGACTGTGAATGTTATTAGCAGGGTTGTGTGTACAAGTGGACTGCAGGGAAGCCGGTATGTATCTGTCTGCCTGTGTGAGTGTGTACGTTTTTGCTTGTATATGCAGTTTTTATGTGTGTATGTTTGTTCTTGTATAGTATACGTGTTTGTGTGTGTATGTTTGTTCTTGTATTTATATGTGTGTGTCAGGAGTGTGTGTGTGTGTGTGTGTGTAAGTGTTGAAAGGTGTGTGTGTCAGGTGTGTGTGTGCCGGGTGAGTGAGGCAAAAACGATGCTAATGCATGCTGATCCTTGTGTCGTCTTCTCTACTAGTAGAACTCCTACTGACACTGTAAGTTATGCATCCACCTGTCCTGAACTGAACTGAACAAACATGGTATTTTCCTTATCAAATCATGTCCCTTCCACTCCACCTAATTCCCTCCCTCCCTCCCTTACTCACTCTCTCTTTCCCCCTTCTCTCCCTCCATCCATTCTCTACTCCTCCTGTTTTCTGCTGGGTTATGTTGCAGGAGGGTTGTCCCAAGAGACTGTCGCCTGGCAACCGCCCACTGCTAGATTATGGGTTGTGTCGGGCATCATCCAGCATTGAACGAACAAGGAGAGATGGCACGGGGTATGAATGTGTTAGTGTGTGTCAGAGTGTGTCTTGTTTGTGCTCAAGGGAGTGTATGTTCAGGTTTGTTAGAATGATAGTGATACGAGTGAAAGAAATTAAATAAATGAGTGTTTCCTTTATACTGAAATAAATGGATTGAAAAAGCCCTGAAGAAAGTTATGTTTGTTACTGTTGGCGAGAGGTGCAATTATATAATCCCACATTCTGATATATGTTCCCATGAGAAAGATATATTTAGACTGATGGAAAGTAGTTTGTTGCTTCTTGAAAAACCACAAATGAACAGAAAACAAAACACATAAAAGATTCAGAGTTGATTCTAGTAGCTTCTGATTTATATGGGGAGACAAGCATTAACTATTTATTTAATTTAGTAACAAAAACACAGTTGTCTCCCATACAATGGGACAATATGTATGATTTATTGTGTAACTACAGATGTTGCACAAATTGACATACAAACGCTAAAAAACTATTACATTTTCTTTGAATAATTTGTTTTGGTGATACAAGTTTATCCACTAAGATAAACCTCTTGTTTTTATGATGAATCTTGGGGTCCTTACATACAATACAATGGCATATTTTCAATTTTTTCATGTAGGTTTGTGGCCACAGTTGAATTGCTTCATTACTCCTACACCAGCTACCCACCCAAACAGGAAGGCCTCCATCCTGGGATCCAGTGTCCCCATCTGGCACCCTGTGTTGGTCCTTCCTCAGCCCAGATGGAGGCACTGGGCAGCGGGCAAGGAGCTGGAGGCCAGTGGGCCACAGTCCCAGACATACATGCATGGACAAACCCATCACACACACACACACACACACACACAAACATATGGACAAACCCCCCCCCCCCACACACACACACACACACACATGCATAAATACTGCATCCATGCATACACACATACACTTGAATATGCATACACACACATTCTACATACAGTTGACCCTACCGATACTCATTTGTAACCATTTTCTGCTGCCATAATTCATAGCATGTAAATCTACAATCTATGTATCCCCAGGGACTGTGTGCATGGGTAGGGGGGTCGCAGTTTACTACAGTAAGTACATAAAGAAACAAGCACTTGGGTCATGAATGAATGTTCATGGGTGGGGGAGGGGGGAGGGAGGCAGGGAGCGAGGAGAGGGAGAAAAGAGGGGAAGGAGACAGTGATAAAGGAAAGGGAGCGACACCCTGTGAGGGAGAGCAGGAGGGATGGAGGGAATGAAAAAGAGAGGAGGGGAACAGCACTTCTCAGTCATGAAAGACAGAGTAAGGTAGCAGGAGCAGGAGAGACAGAGAGAGAGGGAAAGAGAGAGAGAGAGAAAGAGAGGGTAACTGCACAGACTGAGCGAGTGACAGAACTGAACACTCTATGTTCCACTGTTGGTCGGGGAAGAGGAGAAAAATGAGGAGAGCGGGCTTCAGCTGTAGGTGAACCAGAGGGTTCTTCAACAGAGAGAAGAGAAAAACGAGGAAGAGGAGAGAAAGACAAGAGAAGAGGACAGGATCATTCCTGTGTCGTCATAGTGTTTTTCGGGACACCGCATAAGACTAGGAAACAGCCGGACATGGCCTCCTGACCCCTCATCTATCTCCATCCTTTCATTTGTCCCTCCTGTCCCTTCCATCCCTCTTTTCCTCCCACACAGACCATAGCTATCTTTGGAAACCCTCTCTTTCACTTCCTTACACTTCCTCCTCCTCTTCCTCCTCCTCCTCCTCCCTTCTCTGTTCTTTCTACTGTCACTTCTACAGTTCCTCAGGGGATCCCTTTTTTATTCATCTCTCTATCCTCCCTCCCTCCCTCCCTCCCTCCCTTGCCTGTCATCGCTGTATCTGTCGTTCTTTCTCTTCACACAGAAGATCGTCTGAGGGGAGACGCAGAGAAACAAAGAGAGAGAGAGCGACAGATGGCTGGAGAGAGAGACGGAGAGAGACGAAAGGGAGCGAAAGAAATAAAGAGAGAGAGGGAAATAGAAATATAAAGCGAGAGTAATGAGAGAGAGAGGGCAGACCAAGAACCAAAGTGAGAGTCTCGATGACGGTTTGCTGAGTCCTGGAGGAGAGACATTCTGAGAGAGACAGAGAGAGACAGAGATAGAAACAGACCGAGGGAGACTCAGAGAGATACGAGAGGCGTGCTCACGGGACAGGAGGTGGCACTTCTTCTTGGCTGAAGCCGGGGGATGCTTGTCCACAGCTTGCTACATCCACGGCGGGAGTCCTACTCTGACAGCAAGACAGCAAGGCGTTCCTATCAAATATTGATGCGGGACAGGCCTGTTGGAAAAGCATACAGCCATGTCCCATTCCCAGAGCGTCAGGAGAAGCACAGGCCACAGAGGCTGACAGCTTAGGAGAGGCTCCCTTCTCCAGCTCTTCTTCTCTTCTTTTTCTTCTTCCGTGGTTCTCTGGCTCTGGTCGCGCGTCCACAGAGGAGCCTTCGGAATGTCTGGGGAGGCCGTAGCTGAACAGACCGTCTGACTGACAGACAGAGCGACAGACAGCAGCACAGCTGAGTTGCTGCCATCTTCATCCTCCTCTCAGGACAGAGAGAGAGAGAGAGAGAGAGAGAGAGAGAGAGAGAGAGAGACCTCCAGAGCACCTGAGGGCTCTGTCCCAGACCCGGAACTTTCGAACCTCCAGCTGCTCTGTCTGTGTGTGTTTGTGACCCAGTGTTTGTGTGTGTAAGAGACTGCGTGTGTGCCGGCAGGACTGTAGAGCTCTCTCCACCATAGTGAGAGCTGGACCAGACCACCAGCAGTGCGTCGGGGGAACGGGAGGGGGAGAAGGAGGCGGCATGGGGAGCCTGCAGGAGTAACAGGAAGGAACAGGCTTTTCGGCTGCCCCCCTGGTGCAATGTGTGGTGAGTAAACATCATCTCTCTCCTCAGCGCTGGCTCTGTGTCTGTGTTGGGATCCTTGGCGGGGGGGGGAGGTGTAGGTATGTGTGGGGGCTTGTGTGTGGGTTGTGTATACGGGTGTGTGTAAGTAAGAGAGAGAGATGGAGAGAAAGAGAGAAAGAGAGAGGGGAAAAACGGAGAGGAAGCTTGATAGAAGTACTACTGTTTTGCATTGTTGTTTGTATTGTTGTTTTCTATTGCGTTACTGGTACTGGTAAAATCCAATGTTATCTGATCAGATTTCATCTCAAAATGTGATACTTCAAAACCAAAATAAATAATTTTTAAATCCGTCTTTACTGGGATTGGGTCAGGAAGTTCTACCCCTCAGTCAGGTAACAATGGGGATTGTTTTCAGAGCAGGAACAAAGATGATCTTCATCCCCATGAAGGGCTGAATTCATTGTGGACGAAGGTTAAAGGTTGCATATCTTATCTCAAAATAAAACAATGCATTGTTTAGGTCATTATCTTCTCATCAAAACCCTGTTTACGCTTCCTAAACCTAAACATGGAAACTACAGTTTTTCCTCATGGATTATATATATATTTTTTGCTGGGTAAGATTCTAGTAGTTCTGTATCCATGTGTGAGGTCTCGCCAGGCTGGAGATTGTTTTAGAAGGTGTGTAGGTCAGAGGTCAGAGGTCAGCCACCAGACTGAAGGTTGGTTAGGAAGGTGTGCAGGTCAGAGGTGGAGGTCAGACTCAGCGTTAGGTCCGAGCATGAAACCAAGAAGGTTGAGGAGAGGAAAGGAGGCTTTGGAGAGATGAGTAGGATGGGGGGAGAAATGGGAGGAAGACAGAAAGGAAAGGACGGGAGGGATTGAAATGAGGTATGAAGGGAGGAAAGGGGGAAAGAAGAGGAGGGAATGACAAGAGAGAAGGAGGCAAGGGAAGGACGAGAGGGAAGGAGGGGAGGAATAGAGGGATGAGGGCATGTATCCAGTCCAGTTGGGCAGGGGGGTGTTACTCAGTCAGGAGCAGGAGAGGGCCGAGGTGGAGCGAGGAAGTGGAGGAGACATGGCAGGGTTCTGTAGCCCGCAGCCCAGCCCTGCCCCCCAACCCAGCCCAGTCCTGCCCCCCAGCCCTGTCCCCCAGCCTAGCTCCACCCTGCCCCCCAGCCCAGTCCTTCTACCCAGCCAAGCCCAGCCCTGCCCCCCAGCCCAGCCCAGCCCTGCCCCCCAGCCCAGCCCAGCCCTGCCCCCCAGCCCAGCCCAGCCCAGCCCTGCCCCCCAGCCCAGCCCTGCCCCCCAGCCCAGCCCAGCCCTGCCACCCAGTCCTGCCACCCAGCCCAGCACTGATGAGCCCTGTACAAGGTTCCAGCATCATACGTCTCCGGTTACTCTGCCACCGTCATCTGACTCATCTTTCAGCAGTGCGTGTGTGTAAACATTTGTGTGTGTTTGTATATGTGCATGTGTGTGTTTGTGTGTATTGCATGCATTTTTATATTTGTGTGTTCTAGTGTGTATGTGTTTCCAAATGCGTGTTTGTGTCTGACTGTTACTAACTCCCATTTAGCATACATTTATAAAATCTTCATCGCCTGTTTCTGCAATTAATTCTTTTTTTATGAAGAAAAAATTATATATTTTTAGGGCATTTCTGCCTTTATTATTTTATTGACATCGATAGTTATTATGGAGAGGAAAGGACATGTGGGAGAGAGAAAGGGAATGACATGGTAAAGGGCCTGGGCCGGATTTGAACCCACCAAGAAGGCCATTCTTCAGAAACATTAGCAAAATCAACCTACAGCACATATTAAACTCTTAGCTTCACTGTACTGCAGGCTAGGAAGTTTTGAACCAAGCACTAATTGTAGCTTTAGGCTAGTTCATCCTAAAGCCACACTGTTTGATTAGCTTCTGGCTAAATCGGCCTAGATGGCATCTATAGCGTATTAGCGCAAGGCTATTTCCTCCCAAGCTAACATTAGCTTGTTAGCACTTGCTCCAGGCTAGCACATCGTCTTCTCTGCATGCCCAGCTACTGCCCTCTCTATCCAGCCAGAAAAATCCCATCATGGCTGTGTTACAGTATGTAACAGGCTTGGACCAGAAAGGCATTTACACAGCACCTGTGGGCGGACTTCATACACAGACCCGAGGGACCTGAGGAACAGTGAATCAACCATGCGTAACTGTTGAAACCTTTCTGTATTTATTTATTTTTACTTTTTGTAATTACACTCACACAAACATTTATATTTTGTTATATAATTAATGTTAGTTAGATCCCCTGATGAATGTTACAATGCACGTTGAAAATGACATGTTATCCCTTCATTGTGGACTGCTTTGGCAATATTGTTTAACAGGAACATTCATGCCAATAAATCCATTTGAATTTAATTGAATGGAGAGAGAGAGAAAGAAAGAAAGAGAGAAAGAGGAAGAGTAAGAGGGAGAGGAAAAAAGATAGTGAGAGGTATGGTGAGAGAAAGAAAGAAAGAATGAAAGAAAGAAGAAATCTAAATGATCAGTTTGTGGAGTAAAAATCTTCAAAGAAAGACAGCACATCAAATGTACATTAGATCCAGAACACCCTAGCAACCTGTCCTCTCTTTTTTTGATCCAGTGGCTGTGAAAGCCAGTGGGTGTTTTTTTCAGCCAAGTTTTCTTGTAACTCACAAGACAACACCATGCCAGTTGTCACATATCATTGGCTGAGTAGACATAAAATTCCCAAAACCTAAAATTAAGGGTTCAGTTCAACTCTGGTCTTGCAGGATAATCAGAAACAGGTGTCAGAGGTGTCAGACCACCTGTGAGAAACGTTCATCTGAATTTACATTCACCTGATGATGTGTGAGTCTCATTGTAACCAGAGACTGTTTTGGTCCTGGCTTGGTTTCAACCACAAGTAAGATCGCAGTCTATCGCAGTAGAAACCCCTCCCTAAGGTCTCCACTTCTCCTTACATGACTTGTCTCATCATCATCTGTCCATTTCTCCATCTGTCCAACCCCTTCATCCCTCCTTCCCTCCTTTCTCCTGCCTCTGGCCGTGCTCTGTCTCCTAAATATATAATGCTGCTGCAGTGGAGGAGCTGGGACTGCAACCCCCACAAACCCTTGCAACATCGCAACATGGAACTCAATGAGAGGTTCTGAGTTCAGCTTGTGTTCTGTGTGATGTCACAGTCACTAAGTGTTTCATCTAGCTTTCCTTGTATTGTTCTGGTCAGAAAATGCAGATCTATTGCATATTGAATTGAAAGTGGAATATGATTCACACTATATAGACTGCGACCCTGTTCCATAGCAATTGTTAATCCATATGTGCTATTACGTATTCCATGTATCTCCCTGTGGTCTACATTTGCTGTAAAAATCACGCCAGCCATATTCCCCTTATGTGTGTGTGTGTGTGTGCATGTGTGTTTTTTTTGTCTGTACATGGCTTTGCATGAATGAAAAGTGTGCCTTCATCAAGCTAAATTTAAGAGCATTAATCATCCATGCTGTCCCTCATGATATAAAAGTTGCAGGGAGGAGTCTTGTAATCTCAGCCAGCCTCTGATCTTATCATGACTAATTCATGTTCTCTTATCAAAGACCAGCCATGTTATAATACAAGTTCTATCAACACAGACCAGCAACGTAATAATAAATGTTCTCTTACCATAGACCAGCCATGCAAAAATACATGTTCTAAAACCACAGACCAGCCATGTAATAAACATTGTCTGTCACCACAGTGGTCCAGAGTAAGGACCGATGTACAGTGATGATACATGCATCCCCAATGCATGTGTGTTGTTTACAGAGCGAGAAAGTCAAGAGTGAGAGGAAGGGAGGGGAAGGAGGGAGAGGAGAGAGGGGAGGAGAGGTAAAGGAGGAAGAAGAGGAGAGGTGAAGTAGGGAGAGGTGGGGAAGGAGGGAGAGGAGGATAGGAGGGAGGTGAAGGGAAAAGAAGTGTGTGGGTGTGTAAGAGAGAGAGAAAGAGACAGAGAGAGATAGTAAGAGAGAGGGGGAGAGATAGAGAACGAGATAGAGAGAGACAGAGAAAGAAAGAGAGAAAAAAAGAGAAAGAGAGAGAGAGAGAGAGCAAGAGAGTGAGAGATAGAGAGATAGTAAGAGAGAGGGGGAGAGATAGAGAACGAGAAAGAGAGAGACAGAGAAAGAAAGAGAGAAAAAAAGAGAAAGAGAGAGAGAGAGAGAGAGAGAGAGAGAGAGAGAGAGAGAGAGAGAGAGAGAGAGAGAGAGAGAGAGAGAGAGCAAGAGAGTGAGAGAGAGAGAGAGAGATAGTAAGAGAGAGGGGGAGAGACAGAGAAATAAAAAGAGAAAAGAAGAGAAAGAGAGAGAGAGAGAGAGAGAGAGAGAGAGAGAGAGAGAGAGAGAGAGAGAGAGAGAGAGAGAGAGAGAGAGAGAGAGAGAGAGAGAGAGAGAGAGAGAAAGAAAGAGCAGGAGACAAACAGACTCCTGACATGGATCTGATCTGAACCAAAACTGAGTCACAGTTGGAGTCAGCGTGGGGGGGGGACGTTTCTATTAGACTTCCTTGCCCTGGTCAAGACTCATCAAATCAAACTTTATTTGTATGCTTCTTTTTTACAAGCCAGAATGTCACAAATAACCCACAGATAAGCTCTAATAAACAGTTGACCTGTAGATCTAACTTTCTTTCTTTTTTTATTTATTTCTGGTTGCTCTCTACGTATGGAGTAACACCGGGGAATTGTAATGTGTGTGTGCACGTGTGTGTGTTTTCGTCATTCTCAGGCAGACCCTGGAGCTAGGAGGTGCCATGTATTTCTCCCTAATTGGGTTGGAAATAATCATGTTTCACCGCTGAATGGCTAAGTCACATCAGAGCTGAGGGAGAGTTGTCTCTGTCTCTCCCAGACCCTTCGCACCACTCCCCCCACCCACCCCCGCTCTCCCCAGCCCTCCACCCTCCCTCCCTCCCTCCATCCTACCTCCCCTGCCCTCCCCTGTCCTCCCCCAACTCTCCAGCTCTTCCCAGCCCTCTTCCCCCCCTCCCTTCCCCACCCGCCCCCTGAGTCTCTGGCCCTGTCTGCCCTGGGGGGCCAGCACCACAGCTGTTGGGTCCTGGTCTGTTTACCCTTCTCCCCACCCCGTCCCGTCCCGCCCCCCACCCACCCCACGTCGCCCCCTGCATCCTCCCCCCTGCCCGTGTAAACACAAGCCAACAAGTGAAGTACGGAAAGCACCAGAGTTTAGCCGTGTGTCAGAGTAGCCTTTAAACCAACCCTTCCATTTTTCCTGAGCTAAGAATAGACTTCACACCAATCTGACGTGACTGCAGAGAGGGAAGCTCTCAGACCTCACCTTTTTCCACAACCCTAGCCGTAGCCCTAGCCATGGCCCTTGCCCCATCCCCAGCCTCAGTCCCAGCCCCAGCCCCAACCACAACCACAGACCCAGACATAGCCTTTATCCCTCATAAACCAGCCTCAGTCCAAGTCTATGTTTGTTATACTGTATAGACATACAGTAGCAAAAGCTATCTGATCTAATCTCATTACGTAACTTCCATGTCAGACCCTTTGTCCTGGCCTGGCTTGGTGATTTGGGTCACTGAAGAGGAGATTATTTCACCCTCTGTTAACGTAATAATTTCCTTGAGTAATATTCAATGCTAACGTGCCTGAAACAAGGACAATGTTTCTGAATCTGTTCAGAGTTGCTTTTAACATCTCTCCTCTTCACTTTTCTCTTCTCTATTGATCTCTCTCTCTCCACTCCTCTCCTCTCCTCTCCTCTCCTCTCCTCTCCTCTCCTCTCCTCTCCACTCCACTCCTCTCCTCTCCTCTCCACTCCTCTCACTCCTCTCCTCTCCTCTCCTCTCCTCTCCACTCCACTCCTCTCCACTCCTCTCCACTCCACTCCTCTCCTCTCCTCTCCACTCCACTCCATTCCTCTCCACTCCTCTCCACTCCTCTCCACTCCACTCCACTCCTCTCCACTCCACTCCTCTCCTCTCCACTCCACTCCACTCCACTCCTCTCCACTCCTCTCCTCTCCTCTCCTCTCCTCTCCACTCCACTCCTCTCCACTCCTCTCCTCTCCTCTCCACTCCACTCCACTCCTCTCCACTCCTCTCCTCTCCTCTCCTCTCCTCTCCACTCCACTCCACTCCACTCCTCTCCACTCCACTCCACTCCACTCCTCTCCACTCCTCTCCTCTCCACTCCTCTCCTCTCCACTCCACTCCTCTCCTCTCCTCTCCACTCCACTCCACTCCACTCCTCTCCACTCCACTCCACTCCACTCCTCTCCACTCCACTCCTCTCCTCTCCACTCCACTCCTCTCCTCTCCTCTCCACTCCACTCCACTCCACTCCCCTCCCCTCTTCTCTTCTCTTCTCTCCACTCCCCTCCCCTCCCCTCTCCTCTCCTCTCCTCTCCACTCCTCTCCTCTTTTCTGCTCTTCTCTTCTCTCCACTCCACTCCCCTATCCACTCCTCTCCTCTCCACTCCTCTCCACTCCACTCCTCTACTCTACTCTACTCTCCACTCCTACACTCCCCTCTCCACTCCTCTTTTCTTTTCTTTTCTTTTCTTTTCTTTTCTTCTCTTCTCTTCTCTTCTCTTCTCTTCTCTTCTCTTCTCTCCACTCCACTCCCCTCTCCTCTCCACTCCTCTCCTCTCCTCTCCTCTCCTCTCCTCTCCTCTCCACTCCTCTCCTCTCCTCTCCTCTCCTCTACTCTACTCTACTCTCCTCTCCTCTACTCTACTCTACTCTACTCTCCACTCCTCTCCACTCCTCTACTCTACTCTACTCTCCACTCCTCTACTCTACTCTCCACTCCACTCCACTCCTCTACTCTCCTCTCCTCTCCTCTCCTCTCCTCTCCACTCCTCTACTCTCCTCTCCTCCCCTCTCCTCTCCTCTCCTCTCCTCTCATCTCCACTCCTCTACTCTACTCTACTCTCCTCTCCTCTCCACTCCTCTACTCTCCTCTCCTCTCCACTCCTCTACTCTACTCTACTCTCCTCTCCTCTCCTCTCCTCTCCTCTACTCTCCACTCCTCTACTCTACTCTACTCTCCTTTCCACTCCTCTACTCTCCTCTCCACTCCTCTACTCTACGCTACTCTCCTCTCCTCTCCTCTCCACTCCTCTACTCTCCTCTCCTCTCCTCTCCTCTCCTCTCCACTCCACTCCACTCCACTCCTCTACTCTCCTCTCCTCTCCACTCCTCTACTCTACTCTACTCTACGCTACTCTCCTCTCCTCTACTCTACTCTACTCTACTCTACTCTCCTCTCCTCTCCACTCCTCTACTCTACTCTACTCTACTCTACTCTACTCTCCTTTCCACTCCTCTACTCTACTCTCCTCTCCACTCCTTTACTCTACTCTACTCTCCACTCCTCTCCACTCCACTCCTCTCCTCTCCTGCCAGGTGTAACGCCCTGTGGGGGTGGGGCTCACTGATGGTAACCATGGTCCCCGACGTCCGCCATGTCTGTTCCCACGGTCACCACGGCGCCCGGGCGGAGGATCCTGTGGACGACATCGAGGAGAGAGTCCTGGCTGTGCTGGGGATCATCGGCACCGTGCTCAACCTCCTGGTCGTCATCTTCGTCTACATCTATACCACAATCTGACCATACCTGACCATACCTGACCTCCATCTGACCATAGCTGACCATACCTGACTGTACCTGACCACAATCTAACCATACCTGACTGTACCTGACCACAGTCTGACCATATCAGACCGCACCTGACCACACTCTGAATGTACCTGACTGCAGCTGACCACACCAAATCACAATCTGTCTGTAGCCAAACATAATCTACCAAAACCTGAATCTAATCACACTTGACCACAATCTGATTTTACTGGACCGTGCCTGACCATACCTGATCATACCTGACCACACCCAACAACAGCCTGATCATACTGGATCATACCTGACCACACCTGACCACATTTAAACCATAATTGATCACACCTGGCCACAATCTGACCATAACTTATCATACCTGATCATGTCTGACCAAACCTGACAGTACCTCATCCCATCAGACCATAACTGACCATCCCTGACCATCACTGACCATGCCTTCCTGTACCTATCCATACCTGTCCATAACTGTGACAAACTGAACTCGATCAACCCTCCGAAACCCTCCGATCAACAGGAGAGGAGAGCCAGACACCGGTGACCTACAGACACTGGTGCGGTCTCCACCAAGCCTGTCTCCCTCCTCGGTTCACACGTTCTCTCAACACGTTCACCTTGTTTGTTTCATTCTTCTTCTACCACACCTGGATCAAGCTCTGTCCCCCACCACGTGCTGCATGTTCTGGTCCCACTGCACTGTCTGCAGAGGGCGGCCTCTCATTGACAAACACAGCGAGCGTTGCCATGGAGATGGCGATGGAGATCCAGGTCCGGGTGAGAATGGTGGTTCCGTGTCTTGGACCAACACGGGTTCGGACCAGCCCCTCCACAGTCCATGTCCGAGAGGGTGGTCCAGACAGGAACCCTCAACCCTGGGCCCCCCTCCACACACCCAGACCCCTGGACCCTCCTCCACACACCCAGACCCCTGGGCCCCCCTCCACACACCCAGACCCCTGGACCCTCCTCCACACACCCAGACCCCTGGGCCCCCCTCCACACACCCAGACCCCTGGACCCTCCTCCACACACCCAGACCCCTGGACCCCCCTCCACACACCCAGACCCCTGGACCCTCCTCCACACACCCAGACCCCTGGGCCCCCCTCCACACACCCAGACCCCTGGACCCTCCTCCACACACCCAGACCCCTGGACCCTCCTCCACACACCCAGACCCCTGGACCCTCCTCCACACACCCAGACCCCTGGACCCTCCTCCACACCCAGACCCTCCTCCACACCCAGACCCCTGGACCCTCCTCCACACACAGACCCTCCTCCAAACCCAGACCCTCCTCCACACCCAGACCCTCCTCCACACCCAGACCCTCCTCCACACCCAGACCCTCCTCCACACCCAGAGTGGTGGAAGAAGGCGTTTGATGTCACATCTGGGACCCTCCTTTTTACATGCTTCCTGTCACCTTAAAGGTTTGTTTTATACTAAAGCGGCAGAGCATTTAAAAAGTACTTTGTGTTTCTGATATTGATTCTATCCTATGCCCTCTCCTGTACCCTTCATATGTGTGATTGTCATGATCTCGCTTTCTTAAACTTGTAATGTGAAGTTTGGAATGTGAAGCTTTGTCACACTAACCCTTTGGCTCACATTCTCCTTCAAGGTTGACCATCAATATAGCAGCATTGCAATCAGATTGGCGACACAATCACTGGTTGCATTTCACTTTTTGAAGCAAAACTGACAATCTAATCATCAGAGGTCACCTGCCTTACTCATGTGACTTGGGTCTCTTTCTAGTAGCTGTGTGACTGTACTGTCCCTTGCTCATGGACGTCTCTGTGAAGGACATTATAGCAGGGAATGGACAAGAACGTAATCTTGTCCAATTTAATAAAGTCTAGTCCTGGTCAGTGCAGTGGATGGATACAATTGAGCCTTATGCCATAATGTACACCAAACCTTGAACTTTACCAGCTGGCACTGACCTATGAGATGGGAGGGTGGAACAGGAAGTCCCCTTAGCCTGCTGTATCCATGGACACAGAGGTACCACCAAAGAACACACAGAACTGGCCCCTTCCTCTCCTCCTCTCCTCTCCTATCATTTTCTCTTCTCTCCTCTCCTCTTATCTCTTCAGCTCTCAGAACTCACCGAACTCACAGAACCTTAGAAGGATCTTGAACAGGAACCAGCCCTGGCTGCGATTGGCCAGGAATCTCTCAGCACTGACCAGTGATAACGTCTCCCTATATCAGCCCCTCAGCTGTCTTCCAGAGTAGAACTTTATTTACTGTGACGCGTAGCAGGAAAACAAGGCTTCTTACTGGTCCATCTGCAGCGGGCCTCATGGTGTGCCTGTGTAAGAGTCAGGCTGACTGACTGCGGAGTCCATGCATGATGTATGAGGACTCCACTTTTTTAGATTGCTCTGGAATCTCTGGTTGTCTGTCGGACGGTGCAAGAATAAAACATTTTAACAAGTGAAATTATGTTTGGCCCCACATGAATTTGACTCGTGAATTATTGAGAGCACAGAGAAACGTTACCTCCACTCCTCCCCTCCCCCCTCCCCTCCCCCCTCTCCCCCCTCCCCTCCCCCCTCTCCCCCCCTCCCTTCCTCCCATACACGTACATCTCATGAATGAACTGGAGGTTTTATAAAGAGGGAGAGTGAATGTTATTTTCACAGATGAACAATCCATCCGTTTTTACAATCACGTGACTCGTCACCCGTTAATTAATGAATTTGTTAAAAGGATTTTTACAGCAGTTGCCATGTAAACACAGTTGAGCTTGTTCCCCTGAGAGAGAAAGTCCATGCAATGAAATCTTATGTCTTCACAAATTGTTTCTTTTGTTGTTATTCAATTATAAAGTCAAGACAAATGGCCCCTCCTGAGAGAGGTACATGTATTATTCAACACTCAGCCAGGTAGGTGAAGTGAAAAGTTTCCTGGAACATTCCAGGAGAAGTGAACCAATGATCTGTGAGGAAAAGGCAGATGTACACTCTATCACACACACACACACACACACACACACACACACACACACACACACACACACACACACACACACACACACACACACACACAATGATAATGAAGTACTTTTACCTGAAGGTGTGTATGCCTTCTCATCCAATGGTAGGCATTGTAGAATGTGTGTAGCGATCTGGTCACACATGTTCATAGACAGGAGGTGTGTTCCAACATGCTATTTTGATGAAGGACAAAGACACAAAGATACAAAGGCACAAAGACACAAATACACAAAACCTCAAATACTATGGCAATACAACTGAAAACAAATCATGAGCTGCACTCCTGACTCTTCCTCTTAATCCACCAGGGTCAGGCTGGCCTCAGAGAGAGAGAGAGTGAGAAAGAGAGAGAGAGAGAGAGAGAGAGAGAGAGAGAGAGAGAGAGGGAGGAAGAGAGAGAGAGAGAAAAAGAGAGAGAGGGAGGAAGAGAGAGAGAGGGAGGAAGAGGGAGGAAGAGCTATAGAGGGAGAGGGAGGCAGAAAAATATGGAAGGGGGAGGAAAAGAGAGGGAGGAAGAGAGAGAGGGAGAGGGAGAGGGAGGAAGAGAGAGAGGGAGAGGAAGAGAGAGAGGGAGGAAGAGAGAGAGGGAGGAAGAGAGAGAGGGAGGAAGAGAGAGAGGGTGGAAGAGAGAGAGGGAGAAAGAGAGAGAGGGAGACGGAGGAAGAGAGAGAGGAGCCTCAGTCAGCACAAGTGTGACTCACAGTTGTTCGCTCTGACAGACATGCAGCAACAGTTGGAGGACAGAATGGACGGATGGACGGAAACAAAAAAACAAACAAAAAAACACAGATGGGACGCGAGTTTTCTTGCAGGCCATTTACAGTGGAACAAGAACTGTGGAGACTTATCTTGTATACAATATACAGCAGAGAACCCTGCACAGATGTCAAGCCTGTTCTGCTTAGAGTTATGGCTCCACCTTGTGTTGGTTGGTGTGGCTGAGGAGTGGGAAAGTTTGTGGAGTAACTCAAGAGTATATGGCTGCAGCCTACAGCCTCCCGCCTCATGCCCTCCCGCCTCATGCCCTGGGAGGCCCGGTTGAGTTTAGGCGTCACAACGACGGTTGAGGTTATGATTAGTTTAAGGCCAGGAGTTGTAGCAGAGGAGAGAGGTTAAGGTCAGCAACCAGAGTCAAGTAAGAGCACAGAGGTCGAGGTTAAGGTTAGGCACAACCACGACGGTTGGGGGACAATGATGGTCAGTACAGCACACCATGCATTTTGTCACCTGCGGTGTATTCTTTTTTTTAAAGACACTGATGTGTACCTTAAGGAAAATCACAAAAAGAAATCATCAAAGCCTGCAACCATAATGCAAAAATAATTCGCGATTTAGTATTTTTGACCCTCTGAACTTACCGTTGGACAGCCTGGGCATGAGACGGGAGGGCATGAGACGGGAGGGCATGAGACGGGAGGGCATGAGACGGGAGGGCATGAGACGGGAGGGCATGAGACGGGAGGGCATGAGACGGGAGGGCATGAGACGGGAGGGCATGAGACGGGAGGGCATGAGACAGGAGGCTGCGGGCTGCAGCCATACCCATCGACTAACTGGAAGGGGTCCTTGTTTATAAAGTGATTGTTGCAGTTATACACAAACGCCCTCTGCTGGTCAAATGTCAGAAGTGTTTGGAGTGAGGAAAGGGTGGTGTTCCAAATTTGGTGGCAGGGGGAGAGAGATAGAGAACTTTTGGAAAGGATATCCCCACAAATCTACATTGCTCATTTAAACGAACGTTTTGAAGAGAGCTTTCTTTTGTGTCTACATGACAGGGTTTTCCGTCCGATAAGTCTCCGTCGTTCTTCTTCAATTGAATGTGAAATAATCAGTCTACTTCATTGGGAGAATCAGTAATTTCTCTGACACTGTGGTAAGAGCTGTGACAGCTCTCACCATAACGCCTCATGAAGCCTCCGCTGCAGCCGGAAACATCTCAGACATTATACATCGGCCGACCGAGAACCTAAATGACACACATTGGACTGCACATGAAAAGGCTTAGATTAAGGAGCAGAGAGAGAGAGAGAGAGAGAGAGAGAGAGAGAGAGAGAGAGAGAGAGAGAGAGAGAGAGAGAGAGAGAGAGAGAGAGAAAGAGAGAGAGAGATGGCAGAACAGCTGAAGTTTTCAGCTGTTCTGTTCTGTACAAAAGACGAATATGTGTGTTCTAAGGGAAAGTGTTTGAATAACAGTGAGAGCTGTTCTGAGACCAGTATGAAATGGAGCAACATGGAAGGAGACATGCTCAACCCAGCTCGTATGTTAAGAATTTTGCATGCTGATCAACCATCATGTGGATAGGAAAATCTGTGCGTGGATCTCTTTTTATGTGTAACTGTTTACCTTCATATGTGTGTGTGTTAGTGTGTATGTGTGTGTATGTATGGTGTATGTTTGTGTGTGTGTGTGCATGTGTGTGGGTTTCCTCTCCTTCACGCCACAGGAATCACTGCACCCAGGGCGCATTAACTGCTCCCTGAACATCAGGCAGTAAATAAAGCATGAAGTTGGTCAGAGAGGGGGATATCCCTAACCTTGTGTGTGTGAGTATGTGTGTGTGTGTGTGTGTGTCCATGTGCCCAATTCACATCTGATGACAGGAGAGTATGAATTTGTAAATAATATATAAGATGTAATCTACAGGGCGGTGGGGGGGGGGGGATCTGTACACTACAGTTCCTGTGTGTGTGTGTGTGTGTGTGTGTCCAGGGATCAAACCCGGAACGTCTACTCTGCAAGCACCAGTGCCTCCACCGTTCACCCAAGAAACACAATCGTTGTTGAAGAATTGCGTAGAAATGCAGTTGATCTCTTAGGTACAGTAGAAAATCCTGGATCGGTGTTGATCAGTTTCAAAGCCACATGGCCGTTTTGAGGTTCAGAAATCTGTCTGAACAACATGAACACCACTATCTCTTGACAAAATGTCAGCCTTCTGGACACTGGCCATTCATTTGATACTATATCTGGACAACATATCAGCCTTCTGGACACTGGCCATTCATTTGATATTATATCTGGACAAAATGTCAGCTTTCTGGACAAGGCCATTCATTGGATACTATATCTGGACAAAGTGTCAGCATTCTGGACACCGGTCACATATTTTGATAGCTGTCGTCACAATTTCTGACCTTCCTGTTACATGGCTGAAAATGTGTGACCCACCAACCAAACCATCTCAGGTGACTTATCTGTCCTAGCCATGTACAACATGAAGACGATCACACATTTAACAGTTAACAGCTAGACCTGGGAACAAGAGGTTGCACAACATGCCTTTGCATTTCAATATCTGTCATAACGTACACCAGCTGGTTGATGTATGCCTGGTGAACTGAATCTCTTTGTTACGTCACACACTCTGCGATGTATGAAAGACTTTACCTTTAGCGAAACCATAAACATCCGCTTCTTTTTCATATATTCATGTTGACAATAACTGCCACTCTGCCCGAGGGGCAAGCTTTAATTGATGGTTACGACATGACTTCCTTTCACAATGAGCAGTCTGGCGGGGATGGGGAGGGAGAGAACGTCAGAGGGGAAGAAGAAGAAGAAGAAGAAGAAGAAGAAGAAGAAGAAGAAGAAATGGAGGAGAGAAAGAGGGAGGAGAGGGAGGAGAGGGCTGAGAGGGAAGACAGGGAGGAGAGGGAGGAGAGGGAGGAGAAGGAGGAGAAGGAGGAGAGGGAGGAGAGGGCTGAGAGGGAGGACAGGGAGGAGAGGGAGGAGAGGGAGGAGAGGGGAGGAGAAGGAGGAGAGGGAGGAGAGGGAGGAGAGGGGAGGAGAAGGAGGAGAAGGAGGAGAGGGAGGAGAGGGAGGAGAGGGGAGGAGAAGGAGGAGAGGGAGGAGAGGGGAGGAGAAGGAGGAGAGGGAGGAGAGGGGAGGAGAGGGAGGAGAAGGAGGAGAGGGAGGAGAGGGAGGAGAGGGGAGGAGAAGGAGGAGAGGGCTGAGGGGGAGGAGAAGGGTAGAGTTTCTTGTCACCCAGAGGCACCATCTGTGAACAACCAGTGTTATATTTTTGGAACCGCAGCGGCAGCTAAACCCGTGTTGTTGTCATGAGCATCACGGTGAAGATCTCTCACCTTCCTCCTCCAACCAGATCCACCCTGTAAATATTTAACTTGAAGGTATACCAACAAACTTGAAAGCGCCTGGTTTAACATGCATCATTAAAACACCTTGTTTTTCCCATTCGCTGTGTGTGCTTAGGTCTGAAGTCATGGGTGATGAACGGCTGCCCTAGTATGCCCTCTGAATCTAGGAGCGGGCTTACTGAAGAACATTCGATTCCAGTGAAACTTTGGAAGCTAGTCTCAGGTACTTTGAGGAGTGAGTGAGTTTGTGGAGTTTGTTCTCTCTCTCTCTCTCTCTCTCTCTCTCTCTCTCTCTCTCTCTCTCTTTCTCGTCCTGGTGCTCTGGGCCTCTACGTCCAGCGTTAACAGTGAACGGTCTGAGCTCCTCCATGTCCTCTATATCAAATCTCCCCCAAGCACAAGCAGCACCTGACTGAAAACTTTAATCTCATATGCATACTTGGTCTGATGTACCTGTGTGTGTGTGTGTAAAACTCTCTGCAAGCTTTTGTAATCTTCTCCTTCTTCGTCCGTGCGCCAACCTTTCTTTCCCTCTCCACTCTCCACGCTTCTCATCTTCCTCTTGCTCTGCCTCCTTCTTTTCCTCCGCTTCCTCTTCTTCCTCCTTTTTCTGCCTTCTTATCTACCTCCTCACTGGTGCACACTGTGACACAGACTGACATTGGGGTGTGTCATTACTCTTTAAAGTTACAGTTTACTTGGAAGTTTTTAAAAAAGTAGAAGTTTTTTAAAGCTGATATAACCATAACTACATCGAGTTGCAGTCACTAGGGGTTTCAGAGAGGTCAGATAAACACAGCATAGAGCATTGAGTTACAGTCAAGAGACGGTGTTTACAGAATTTTAGATGGCCTAGAAACCAGGTCTGTTTTCCTGTTAGATGTCTATCATTCAGAAGAAAAACACGTTTTACTAATGCAGAGGGTTGAGAGGGTTGCGATCGAATCTTGCAGTCACGAAAATCAATATCAGATTTGGGCAGCTCCTCAGAGAAACAGGACTATAGACACGTTAGTCAGAAGAATCCTCCATTGGGTTCTGGTGGACACTCTTTCCCTCTGTCATGCTATGGCAGCGTAACAATCACCCTGAAGGATTAGAAGGACAAGGCTGAGGTTGGGGGACAAGGAGGTGTGTATTTGTGGTGTGTGTGTATGTGATGCTTAGGCACATAGTCTCAGGCTATGTGACACTCTACCAGGCTGGGGCCCTCTTCTCTGCCGCTGGTGAAGTGGTGTTGATGAACTTCCCAAATGCCACCTTAGGAGAGAAAGAGGAAGAGAGAGAGGGAGAGAAGGACAAAGAGAGGGAGAAATAGTGAGAGAAAGTGAGTAAAGCAAGAGAGAAAGAAATAGAAAGAGAGAGAGAAAGAGAGAGAAAAATGGAGAGAGAAATAGCGAGAAAGAATGATGAATTACAGCACGTCATGTTCTCTCCCAGGAGCGAGTGCTTCAGCACACTCTGCCACGGGTGGTCTTACAACTTCAGCTGACATGCAAGCATAGAACCAAGATCACTCTGGAGACACCACACACACACATGCTCACACACACACACACACACACACTCACTCACACACACACACACACAGACACACACAGACATTCATTCACACACACATGAACACAGACACACACACACAAACACAGACTCACACACAAACACACTCACACACAAACACAAACTCACACACAAACACTCGCACAACAATTGTTGTTGTGCAAGTTTGAGTGTGTGTGTATTTGTGTGTGTGTTTGTCCGCAGAGCTCCTGGTCCAGACTTGCGTGCGAAAGCCTCAGCATCTGTCAAGAGGGGCACAGTAGGGGTTGCGGCGGGGGGCTGGTGAGGGGAGGGTAGGGTGAAGGGGGGGTGGGCAACATGTACCTCCCCATTACAGTTCTTCAGTTGATGTATGTGCTTCATCACGTGACGCATGAACTGAGCCATGTGCAGCCCCCACACACACGTCTGATGTGTAACTGTGATGGTGTAACTGTGATGGGGATGACTACGATACTACAGTAATGAGGAGGAAGAGGAAGACGGGAGGGAGGACGGGAGGGGATTGGAAGATGGGAGAGATGGAAGAAGTGGAGGAGACATGGGGGAAGATCAGGATGTGAGGGAGGATGGGAGTGGAGGAGGGAGATCTGGAGGAGGAGGAAGAAGAGGGCGAAGAAGACAGTGATGAGGATGATGATGGGAAGCTCCTAATGTGCGTCTTGGCGTGTGCCTGGGCCCCTGTAACTTTAAGGAGACAGTGTCCTTGTCACACAGTTGAAACATTATAGACAGATGGGTTTAATTGATGGGTTTAATGAACCTGACCCTGATTCATGCCTTCACATCCATCCTTCTAAGACATTAAGGCAGATAGAGGTATCGGGACAGGAGAATGTGCAACACCGATATTTCAGCTCGATAAAGGAGATAACAGGACAGGAAGGAGAGCTCAAGCCAGTTGCAAATGACGTAAGTGTGGGAGGCAGTACCTTTATGGGTTCAGTGAAGTGGGGGAGGATGTCCTCAAACGCTATTTTTAGGATTCTGAAACTGACAGTGGCAGTTTTTATTTTTACTGTCAAATATGTCAAGACCAGCTTTAGTGTATGCAAACAGAAGAATAAGTACAGCTTAGTACAAAGTGTTCATGTTATCCAAAGCACCCTGTAGCTCGTGCAAGGGGCTGATAGATCTAAATTCCAACAGACACAAACTTCACAGTATGACTTGAGACAGGCCATGTTAAACTCCTGCAGTGAAGGCGCGTAGTCTTAGACGTTCTGACGCCAAAGTCCGGGGTCAGGATGACATCACTTTCACTTGTGTGATTTCTTCCTGAATAGTATGTGATTGGCGGGAGCAACGCGTCAGACTGTGGAACATCTGCAAACCAAACACCAACGCATTCGAAATGAAACACAATAGCATGCAGCATTGTGGGAATTGGGAATGTATGCCTTCGTTAAGTCGAGAAATGATCATCCTAAGGACCCCAATCCTGATCCTCATCAGTCACCCCTACCATCATCACCATCGCTTCTGTCAGCCTCAACCTGAGCGGTTACCATGGTACCTGTATCTGGGGGGATGAAGGAGATTAGTGGTGGCATGATCCACGGGATCCTGGGAAATCAGGTCATTGATGTCACAGAGCATCTAATGGCACGCTACATTACTTATCTGCTCCTTCTATACCTCTCTATCCAGGCCAATGGGAGAAAGTTACAGGGAAAGTGTGGTTGTTCTAGCCTGGCTCTGCCCTCCTACGTACTTCCGCTCAATTTGGATTTTGCTTCTGTACTAGGTCTGGGATTTCAGTGCGTTATCATATCAGTCGGTTTTCAGAAACACATTTTTTGTAGGTCCAATCAGTGAACAGAGGGAGTGTCTGAGAACGATGACGTTGATGTTGTGCACTAGTTTGAGTTGTAGTTCAGTAATGGTGGCGGAGAAAGATGCGAGCGAAGCTATTCTGGTTGTGGCAACGCTGCCGAATATCCATAAGTTAAAGCCGGAGCAAGAACAATCCTTGCTGAGTTTTGTTGGTGGTCATGATGTCGTGGCCCTCCTCCCCTCAGGGTTCGGGAAAAGTTTGATTTTCCAGCTACGGCAGCTAGCTCCGTGGTGAAGGACTTGGCTAAGGCGAACGCTAGCGATTGGTTATGGCAGATCAGACTGGCTCTAGGCAGATCCAATAGCTTTAAACTTCAACAGACTACCCGCCTTCAAGGAAGTTAACGCTTGTCAATGGAGCGATCCCAGACCCTCTGTACAGATGAAATGTACGAGGGTCTGGTTAGGACCAGGCTATGGTTGTTCAGCATGTGACTTAAAAAAAATAATTATGGACTGTTAGGTTATTCTTAGTAGGGAGGTGTCGCAATTTGGAAGTGATGGTCTGCCAACAAATTGCTTTACGAGGCTCCACACAGTGTGTGTCTGCGTGTTCATTTGGGTGCAAGTGTGTGTTCATCCTGCGCTCAAGTGCACATTCCATGTACATTTGGTCAAGCGTGTTATTTGACTTCTCAGAATACAACGTTGTTTCAAAGCTAGTTCTCGTCCAACTCCAAAACAAAAGGTTCAAAACGTTGAACTTCCAAACGGCACAGGGAATTTACCCTGTAATTGGCAAGAACAGCATGGTACTCCAGCCCATTTAGGACCACAAAAATGTACTATACTCTTATAGTAGCCAAAGACCCCTTTAGAAAACCACTGATGCGTTACTTCACTTTCCCTGAGGGACAGTATTATGCTAGCAGTGGTTGGATATTTTACCATAAACAAAGAAGCTTTTATATAAATCTCCCAGGCTTCATTTTAAAATGACAATAGGATGCTGGTGAGTAGATGCCTGTATGAGCTGCTTTGTACAGTGTCTGAGTGTTACGCACACTCTTCTTTCTCTACACCACTGGACATCTGGTCTCCTCTGCCCCAGGCCCACTGGCCATCAGGGCTAGCTAAGATAAGAGTCCATGTTAGATAATGGTGCCACACGGCTGGCTAACTGGGAGACATGGATGTGCCAAAGGGAACTTCAAGGGAGAGAGACTATTTTAATGGTTGGTTCATGCAGCAGTAATGCCACGGTGCTGTGTCCTGTGGACGACAGATTGCCGTGTCAAGCCTCAAAACTCACAAAGGCCTCTAGGTAGTCTGCCATTGAAAATGATCATTTGCAAATGGGGGGAAGGAGGAGATATGTTTTTGAGTCTCTTCTGCGTGCATGGCTTTGGCATTGCTGATGCAGTAACAGGGAAAGGCTTTTCATCACTCAGCAGGTTCGTGTTCTGCAGTCCTCTCTGACATGTTGTCAAACTTATGACAATATCCATCCACTGAGATTGCATAAATAACTGAGGATGATTGAAATGTGGTCCTTGCGTAACCTGGTGAGCTAAAGCCACTGTAGGCTAACCCATGTGTCTAAGGAAACACTTCGCAGGGTTACTCACTGAAAACCCTCTTTGCTACATGTAGCTCTGGTTCAATATTCGCAGGGGATGCATGGACAAATATAGCAAATATATCCAAGCATTCAATTACTGGACCTATCAAAAGCAAGTTTTGTAGAACATATTTCTCAAATTGCCGTTATTCTCAACATTAATTTTCTCCATACCTAAGGGTCGTTCTGTAGGGGTTGTCCTAGCCTAATGAATTATGCATTCATTATTCATTCATCCATCTCAAACTTCTTGTATTCCCCAAAACCGCCAAAAGGAAACGAATGTAGGAGGTTGTAGAGTGTTAAAGCGTCAAAGACTTTAAATGTCAACGGAAAACTGCCATCAATAATTCTGCGACTTTGTCTGCACGCCAGCAACACGCGACAAGGCTCAAATAGGAGGCGGGAGTGCGCTCTTTCCGCTAAGCGGAGTGGACCTCGAGAGAGCCATCGCTGGAGACAAAGCTTTCTCCTCCTCACCATCTTATGCATTCTAAAACCGAACGTTTTCATTTCTAGTTTTAAGTTTTGCCCACCAACAGGCTGGCTTTCCAACAGCCTTTCGAACCGGGGATGATGGAGTTATCACTGATGGCAGCCCAGGTAACTACTCTCTAACATGAAGGTGGATAATGATTTATTACTGTAACTCAGTGTTAGCGAGTGACAAGTGTATGAGTTTGTGTCATTTGGATTAGTCATGTAGCCTAGTTAATGTTAGCTACCTTATATTTAGCCATTGTGGTAGTTGGACAGGTGACAGAGCTACATGGTGTTTTAGACAGGTGGACATGTCACTTATGCAACTTCAGTTTCTCTCTTTAGGTTGCCAAATTATAGAAAGGAATAATTATATTTGTAAAAATATAATAACGTAAAAAACATGATTTGCTTGTAGTCATTGGTGTTTTCATTAAAACGTGGCTGCACAGTAGGGCTCCTGTAGCCTTCCAAGTTTTTTTTTTTTTCTCCATTTAGTGTATTCAGTGTGAAATTCTATTTTTTATATTAAATCTCTGCTTGCCTTTCTTTCACTGTCTCAAACTACTGGCACACAATGTCATGTCATCATTAACACTGTCTTAAACACACACACACACATACTCACATCCAAAACGCATCCAAAAACAAGTGAGGGTAAAGTGAAAGTGTATGACTCACTGGGTCATCATGGCCAGCAAAGCTTGCTTGTATTTAAAGCTGAGGATGCTGCTTGTGTTTTTTTTTATCAATGTAAGGTTGTTATTATTAAAGGATGATGCTAGGAACATTGGCAAACATGATGTGAGGCACCTCACAGCCTCCTCTTTCACAGTGCAATCTTCCCATCTCTGTGTGTAACTGCTGTTTCTTTGTTTCAGCGTCATGTTATCTTGACAAATACTCAGCTGTGAGCTGTGAGTGTTGTGTCTCTGAAAAGGCTGCTAATGATTGCCACTGCAGATGTGTGTCGGGCCATTGATTCAGCGCCCCGGGGCTCAGAGAGAGAGTGAATGAAAGAACGAAGGGGAGAGAGAGAGAGAGAGAGAGAGAGAGAGAGAGAGAGAGAGAGAGAGAGAGAGAGAGAGAGAGAGAGAGAGAGAGAGAGATGATAATCCATAGAAAGTATCATTAGTATCTAAGACTAGGGCTTGTGCTGCCTTGCCAACACACACACGCATACACAAACGAGCACACACCCACCTATCCTATGCTGGCGCTATACTATCACATCATTAACGCCATTACATCCCTGAGAGTCCACTTGGATGCTCAGAGCCTCTTCTGAACTCATCAGATCAGAGGGCAGTGTTGTTTGTATCTTCTATACTGTAGGCCTACTGTCCTCATAATGTGTGTGAGCCTTGCCTGAGGGGTTGGAGATGAGGAGGAATGCAGTCGTGGTCCATAAATGCGCAGATGAACCCTCGAGCTGTTAAACCCATTGAAACAATTGTCTCTGTTTCGGTTTCGTTCCGTCCCGACAGCCACGAGGCAAGCAAAGCCCGTTTGTATTCATCTCAAACATCAATCCTTCACTGTGAACTTTTGACATTGAGTTTGTTACATCAGCAACATAGCATCACTTTGGAAGGGTCCAGCTTAAAGCTCAACCAATTCAGTTTGAGAAAAGTTAGCAGAGGCCCGCAGAGAGTCGAGAACTTCTGTTGGAGCCCAAAGTGCCAGCCGGCGCCACGGTAATGAGCGAGCGAGTGAGTCAATCATGGGAGTCTGGTGGTGCAGGGTCAAGGCTGCCCTCTCCACAACGTCCCACCTGAGTGAGCTTGATGAATCTATGCAAAGAGATAAGCATCTGGTGATGGATATTTAATCAGTGATCTGTCTGAGCATTAGTCCCTGGAGCTGTGTTGGAGGAGGGGGGGGGAGGGGGGGGTGGATGGTTTTAGTTAATGGCAGAAAGGAGGAAAATGGGGATTGGAGGAAGCTTTAAGTAGGGCATCAGGTAGCTAGCCCTCAGCATCCGCTGTTCACCACGCTGCATCGCCACGCGTGGACAGACAGACGCTACAGAGATGACAGCCTGTACGTGAAGTCAGTCCCCTTCCCTTGCTACGGATGTGGGAGCTTATTGCGCAAGGAGCAGAAGAAGGGGAGAAGGGAGGGGGACGGGGGTGCGGGGGAGGGAGGGAGGGAGGGGAAGGTAATGGCATTAATAATGTAACCACAATGAGTCACAAAGCTGCTCAGAGGGATGAGAGGACAAATGGTTGGAGCAGTAGGCATAAATGCAAAACGTCACGCCGCCAAATCAGGCGTGTCTGGACGGGAGCTCCACAACAAATCAGTAATTCACGTCTGATGAATAATACACCTCCTGTCCCAGTGGTAACAGTATGCTAAATGTAGTCCCAGATACAAGCTTGTTTTGAAATGTCACCTTTTTTTCGACTTTGTAAAAGGCTTCTCCTTCTTTTGAGAGAAGTGTGATCCCCCCCATCCCCTTGTAATGTGGATTAGACTAGCTTCACTGCCGCTTTTGTTGCTAGGACAGGAGTGAGTCAGATGTCCTCATGCTGATAGACCAGAGAGGAAGGAGGGGGTGATGAGGAGACCTCCAACTCCATTTGGTATATGTGTCTTCCTTGTACTTTGCTGCCTTTAAAAAAAACAGTGGAAAGTAAATCCACTTAAGGCAGTTAAATAGATAGTTTGAAAGTTTAGTCAACAAGTGGGATTCAATATTTTTTAATTGTAGTTATTAATTGATTTTAAGGTCGCACCGGATAGAGGATATTAGGAGTGGTTTATTATGTATTGTATTTGTGTATGGGAAAGTGGTAAATGTGAGAACATAAATTATTGAATTCAATTTAAATTATATTTGATCAATAAAGAATTAAGAATTGTACTTCCTACTCCAAGGAATCTCCTGTTGTGGCTTTTGCCTTGCCTCATGTCTGTAGAACGCTTTTGTACCGGAAGTTTAAATGACAGGCAAATGTCAGACAAGGCCATTCTATGTGAACTGCCTCTGTGCCTCATCCCTCAACTTCCTCTGCCTCAGCCCTCAGTCTACCTCTCTTCCTCATTACTCTCTATCTGCTAAGTCCTTGATGGATCACACCAAAGTAGCTTTGCTTGTTCTAATCTAAAATCAACATGGCAATCAACATCAACGTGATAATACAACAAACCCCTGTTTTCTGTCCTCTGTCATCCTCTCTCTCTCCCACTTCCTCCCTCCCTCCTTTACTTTCCATCCCTCTCTCCTCAGTATCCCAGGGGTGGAAGTCACGACAGACCTGTCCTAATAGAAAGGGATAAAACAGGCTAACAGATGATGGAGCTTATATAACCTGGGGAAATGAATGGCTCTCACCCCTGCTCACAGAAACAAAACAAAGAAATTGTCACGGAACACACAGCTAATCCATATGTCATAGTAGATTATCTGTCAGTAATATTCTTATGTGAGTGTGCGTTTTTGTGTGTGTGTGTGTGACAGAGAGAGAGAGATAAAGTGCACATAATTGAATAGATAATAGAATCTGCATTAGAGGTAAAGCTAAATGAATCCAGTTTGCATGCCTCTGATGGTTCTCTCTGCAGTGATGGTTAGACGAGAGGAGAGAGAGAAGCTTGTGGTAGACACAGGCCTGGATGAGGTTTAGAGCAGGAGACCCTGGTCACACGGCCCGTAGTCTGGTGCTCTCCTCTGACACACAGGACACACAGGTGCTCTCCTCTGACACACAGGACACACAGGACACACAGGTGCTCTCCTCTGACACACATGACACACAGGGGACAGGGGCTCTCCTCTGACACACAGTAGACCCTTGCAACTCATGCTGCCTGTAAATGAGCTGTGTCGTTTTAGTACAAATTCAATGTTGTTTCCAGCGTCATGGATTTTAAATCTGTGTTTGTTTTGTTTTAATGTGTCACGTCAATTTACGGTCATGTCAATTTATGGTCATGTCCATTTGGAGTTTGGGCACTTTAAAAATGAAGTAAACCAGTTTATTGCGGATGAACTCAAGGCCATTTCACCACATCTCTCTGAATGTTCACTGGGAAAGTAAAGAGAGAATACCAACCAATCAGCTTTCACGTCACTCAGAGTTGAGACCCGTCCATCATCTCTCGCATCACTCAGCCTTGAGAGCCGGCCTGTCTATTCACTGGGACGAGAAAAAAGAACGGGTCTGATCCTGCTGTGTGCCAGTGCTGCTCGGTGTCGACCACACCGTGTCTAATGTGTTAGCGGGGACTTGCTGCTCATCTCTGGGCCTGCGTGGGGCTGTGAAGCGTGCCACAGCCATGTGGAGCCAGCTCTGACATGCCTCTTTAACACAGCAGCCTGTTAGCAAACCTAGCTGTAGGGACCTTGTTCATAGCATGCACCACCAAAGCGGGTGGAAAGTGTGCCGTTGTGTGTGTGTGTGTCCGTGAGTGTGTGTGTCGTGGTGAGTGTGACATGACAGTGTGGGGGAAAGCGTGCGTGTGTGTGTGTTTCACCTTTGCAGTCCAGTGAGTAGGGAGCTGTCAGACATTGGAGGGTCTGAGTGAAGGGGTGAGTCCGGTCACAGAGGGACCACAGAGTGCCTCTCCTGTCCCCTCGCCCCAGGCCTGACCCAGACCCTGCCTGCCTGCCTGCCTACCTGCCTACCTGCCTACCTACCTGCCTGCCGGCTACAAAGTCTGTGTATGTGTGTGTGTGTTCATGTGTGTGATTGTTATGTGTGTCAGTCCCAGCCCCAGCCTGTCGACATGCTGTTGTGTCTGTTATTTACCAGCCTACTGTCATGTTCATAATGTGGACTCAGTCCACACTGTTCTCAAACGAAGGCCACCTCGACCGCTCCTAATGCTTCTGCTACACTATCATAGGGACTGATTGCAGATTATTTAGGGGACGTCATTAGCACCATCGGTTGAAAACACTACTCGATCAGAGACCATTCTGGGTCAGACTAGGGCAACTGTTTCTCTCCGAATTTTCTTTTAATCTCCTATTTTGGGGCCATGTTAATCCAACGTGTTTGTCACAGGGTTTATCGGCTTAATTTAAAACTTAAATGGCGTTTCTGATTGAGAATGATACTGTTCCAGAGCCAGCTAGGTGGTTGTTTCTGCCAGGGTTTGTAATGACTAGTGCAGCAGCTCAACTCAACCTTATGTTCGGTAGTTTTAACTTAAGCCTGAAGTCTATAGTAGACACTAGAAAAATAACTTTGATCAGAGCTAGTATTATTAATAGTGGGGTCGAATCAGTAGATTCTGCAACATAACCATGAGCACATTTACCTGTATCACACTTAGTGAACTTTCCAAAATTGTCAGCGAATCTGACTCCACAACCTCAGATATTGATCCTATACCCACAACATTCTTTAAGCGAGTGTTTGATAGTGTCTCAGGTCCGGTGCTAGAGATTATAAACACATCCCTTAGAACTGGCGTCTTCCCAGATGCCTTCAAAACAGCTGTTGTAAAGCCCCTATTAAAGAAACCCAAATTGGATAACAGTCTACTTGCAAATTACAGACCAATATCAAACCTTCCATTTATTAGTAAAGTACTGGAAAAGATAGTTTTAGTCCAATTAAATTATTTTCTTGAAGAAAATAACATTCTGGAAGTCTCGCAGTCAGGTTTCAGGAAATATCACAGTACTGAAACTGCTCTCACCAAAATAATTTGCGACCTCAGACTAAACTCAGATGCAATTAAAGTCTCTATCCTTATCCTGTTAGATCTCAGTGCAGCATTTGATACTATTGATCACGACATCCTAATCAATAGACTGGAAAAGCTTATTGGGTTCACGGATAGTGTATTGAACTGGATGAAATCATATATCACAGGAAGGAAGTTTTATGTTAGTTTAGGAGACCATAGGTCCAAGAAACATGAGAACTGCTACGGGGTCGCTCAAGGAAGCTGCTTAGGTCCATTACTTTTTTCTCTTTATATGTTACCACTCTGCGACATAATCAGAGAACATAACATAGATTTCCATAGCTATGCGGATGACACACAACTATATATATCCACTGAACCCAACGATGCAACGGCCATCAATTCCATTACCAACTGCCTGTTGGCAATAAACAAATGGATGAATGATAACTTTCTTAAATTAAATGAAGACAAAACCGAAGTCCTACTATGTGGCCCCAAATCCAAAAGAGAGATGCTTACTAAGAATCTAGGAGGCTTAACCCCCTGTCTTAACCCTTGTGTTATCTTCGGGTCATTCTGACCCATCAGTCATTGTGACCCACCGTCGTATTGCGACAAATTTACCTCATACAAAAACAAAGTGAAGCATTTTCTTTTAACTGTCGGGCTGTCTCAGACCCCCCACATTGGAATGGTTAAAAGAAAATTATTTGTATTTGTTTTTGTATTGGGTAAAATTGGGTAAACACAACGATGGTTCGTTATGAACCTTTGGGTCATGTGACCCGAAGGCAGCACGAGGGTTAAACCAGAGGTGACGAGTCTCGGTGTAATCCTGGACTCATTAGTCCTGTCCTAGCTACTTTACACTGGCTCCCCGTTACCTTCAGAAATGACTTTAAGGTCCTTTTCCTCACAAACAAAGCTCTACACGGACAAGGACCTAGCTACATTGCTAACTCCCTTATAAACTACACACCAGCTAGAACACTGCGATCATCAAATGCAGGCCTATTAGAGGTCACCAGAAGCAGTCATAAGAAGATTGGTGATTCGGCCTTTGTCAATTACGCCCCAAAACTATGGAACAAATTACCCAGAAATATTAGGGAAGCAAATACGCTAGACATTTTTAAAAGACAGCTTAAAACCTACCTTTTTACCGAAGCATTTAAGTAATTTTATCTCAGAAGGGTTTTACTACTTTTATTAGTTATATTATTGTTTTTATAATTTGCTATTTTGATTATTACTTTTATCACTTGTATTATCGTTTTTATTGATTTTATGTAAAGCACCTTGAGCTACAATTCTTGTATGAAATGTGCTATATAAATAAAGTCTTACTTACTTACTAGGGTGTCCCAGCTTACTGGAACTAGCCAGAGTGAGCCTTCTTTAGTCTATACAGCACTGTTTAGTCTATCTCTGTTTCTCTCTCCTTCTCTCACTGTCTCCCTCGCTCCCGCTCTTGCCCGCTCTCTCTCACACTCTCTCTCTCTCTTTACACACCCCCCCCCCCCCCAGACAGCTGTTAAGCAGAGGAGAGTAACATCTGGGCGCTGAGGGCTGTTTCTCTCTGTCTGTCCTCTGTAATGGGGCCATAGAGAACACAGTATAGCGAGAGCAATCTTATCCACAACAGCACTTAGCAGCTCACTAAGTGCACAGGCTAGCAGTACGTAGGGGCCGGGTGAGGGAGGGATGAAGGGGATAACAGGAGAATGTCCCAAAAGCCTTTTGTTATTGTAGCCAGGATAGTCAACACGCTGACCCCAATGAGGCCCTTGTGACCTAGGGAGGGAAATGTGGAGGGCAGTGTTGACATACTTTGTGGCACAATTAGTTGCTTGAATATTTTAACTTCCTGTTTTATTTATAATTTTAGCAAATGGCGACATCCCATAATATTTCCTCCGTTATCTCTAGCCAAACAACATGTCAGACTTTGTCAAATCTGACTTGAGATAGAACTTCTCTATCTCTACGGTATTCACCCGAAACCTAACCCTAACCCCTAACTCCAACCTTCACCCTAACCCTTAGCCTATGAAGTATTTGCAATTGTACATCAATTGCTGTTCTGTAAACAAAGATTACAACAATACAATCAGTGTGATGCTGTTCACGCCTTCACTGGCATGGCCTCTGAGGAGGGTAGTCTCTATCAGCCAAGTCACCCTTCAGAAGAAAACACAGACTGATCCATGACCTGGTCAGACGCCTTGGCAAACCTCCTGACACACAGATACACAGGAAACACATACAGTATGAAAGCACAGTATAGAAGCACAAGCTTAGGTACACACACACACAAGCACACACACACACACTGACAGCCTCCATTTTTACCTTCCATCTAACTGATATATATATCTGATCTGATCTAATATCTGATATATTCGATGAATCGATCTAGACTACCTAAAAACCAAATCTCCCAGCATTTGCAGGTTAGAAACAGAGGTTGTCGAGCAGAATGACTCGAGAGTGATCTAATGCATGAGTCAGACAATAGGATGAGGTGAAGGAGGATGAGTGGGAAGGCTATCCACATGACGCCCTACACACAGAGAGAAAGGGAGTGACAGAGAGAGCGAATGGGAGACAGAGAGGCACATATGTATAAAGAGAGAAGGAGAGCACGAGAGAGAGAGGCACATAGGGAGAAAGAGAAAGAGTGAGGGGAGAGAGAGGGGGAGAAGGTGGGGACCAGGTGAGCTCAGGATGGCCGAGTTTGTGTTTCAGAGAAGCTATTTGGCTGGAGTGAACAGACCAGGGGTTGACCTTAATCTGTTTACTGAAAATCCCAGCGGAATCATTGTACATGTACACAAACAGTTCATTCCCAGGCTTAAAAGCTCTCCAAAACACACACGCACACACACTATCCCAAACACAACTACCTCTTATGTGCAAAAACACAACGCCCACCCCCCCCCCCCTCCCCACCCCCACACACACACCGTCAAGCCTGATCTCTCTCTGACTAGTCCAATCAGTGCTCGCTCCTCACTTCTCCTCTCAGCTCCCTCGATCTTTCTCACTCACGCTCGGCTCTCTCGCTCTCCTCCCCTCTCAGCTTTGCTTCTCCTCTGCTTTTCATCCCCGTCTCACTTCTCTCTCTCTCTCAGCTCATTTCCTCTCTGCTCCCTCTGGCTTGGTGTTCTCTGGCTCTCTCCTCAGTGCATAGGTCACTCAGCTCGACCGACAGCCCTCCACTGAGCCCTCATACAGTAGGTACCCCGTCCTGGAGTCCTTGTCTTTATGTGCTACCCCCCTCTCCCTCCCTCTGTCTCTCTCCCTCCATCCCGTCCTGTTGTAACACGTCCTGATGAAGTTCTGTGCTCCTGGGTCCGTCTCTCTTTCTCTCTCTCCTTCCTTCTCCATATGAGCTCAAGGACTTTATCTTCCTTCGAGATTTGCCCGTTCTTGTGAGACTGTAATCGGATTGTTTTTGCTTCTGCTGGGGTACATCCAGGATGAGCTGTTCTCCGATGCCTATAGTCACGAGAGCGGAACACAAAAAAACGAGGTGTTGTTTTTATTTAGACTCTTAACAGCTGCACCTGTGATGCAGTGTCGCCTGGGGCATTCTCGTGCCCCCGGCCTTGTCGTTCTTGGGACAGTGTTCTAGCTCTTTAATCTGTGTGTTTTTGACTCTGCTGTGTGTGTCCCAACATGCTCCCCATTCCCTCCCTGTGTCTCCCCTGCATCTCTCTCGGGGTGTCTGAACTCTTACAGAACCATTAGACAAGCTGTGGAATCGGAATGAATATTTTATTCTCTGAACCTCGCGGTTTTTGTACAAGGGAAACAAGTCTGGCTTTAGATCTTTCTGGATTTGGCTTGTAGTGTGCTCAATCTCTCCCCTGCTACTGGTTAGAGTGTGTTAAGTTACTCTACTGTACATGCCAGCTGGCCGGAGCTGTGGGCTTCAGTCTCTACTGGTGCTTAGTGACAACGGTTTTAGTATGTTTGAGAGAGAACAAGAGTTTTCAGTCAAGCTGTTCTTGCCTGGTCGTATATGGTCCATGCATGTGAATGTGGAAACTCATGCTAAACAGGTATTCAAAGGTTTTTAATCTAGTAGCAGTTGGTGAGGTTGGGGATTTTACTAGCAAGGGTTATTTCTCGGTTTTCAGTTAATCTGCAGCACTGTCACTTGTAGCTAGTACTGCCTTCTCACTTGACAACCTCTGAAGTACTACCTTGTTTCAGCGGTATATACAGAGAACTTGTCGCTGCGGTGATGCAGTTTTGTATTCAGTTTTACCACCAAAACAAACTGGGCTGTGACCGGGCACTCCAGTTCCCCCTTCTTTTCCAGAACAGAAAGACTGAAAGTAGGATTTTCTCGCGGTGAGGTACTTTAAGGTTTACAACATGACTCACTACAGCAGTTTTAACACCCTGGCACAGTGACAGAGTACTCTACCGGTGCTGGTTATACCTGGCCTAGATGCTATTGTGTCACAATCTGTGCTGAATAGTAGTTCATACGGTTATTAAGCTGTGCTAGTTTTTGCGTGGTTGGCATGCTGCGTTCACCCCACCAGTTAATCACTTCATTTGTACCTGACAAGCTAAATCAAACATAGTTCAAGTTTTTTAAATATTGGAATAGTGTGTATGACCCAGATCTGGGTAGCTGGGCTTGAAATGCAGAGTAAGAGGATAATAAAAAAAATATATATAATAATAATAATAAATAATAATTAAAAAAATATATTAATTTCAGTCAGATGGCTGACTGTGTGTGTGTGTGTGCTGATCAACACAGCCACAGGGTGTGTATGATATCAAAACACGTATGGTCCCTGTCTTGACTCATCTGCTCTCTGCTGCTGGCCCAAGGGCGAGAAGTCATCCTCTCACACCCAGTCAGCCCTGCCCTGGTCACACTCTGCCTCCTCCTCATTACTCTGAGGGCTTGAACCTGCTTCCTCCTTCTACTGACTCCAGCTCTGACTCTGAGTGTTCTCCTTCTACAGACTCCAGCTCTGACTCTGAGTGTTCTCCTTCTACAGACTCCAGCTCTGACTCTGAGTGTTCTCCTTCTACAGACTCCAGCTCTGACTCTGAGTGTTCTCCTTCTACAGACTCCAGCTCTGACTCTGAGAGTGTTCTCCTTCTACAGACTCCAGCTTTGACTCTGAGAGTGTTCTCCTTCTACAGACTCCAGCTCTGACTCTGAGAGTGTTCTCCTTCTACAGACTCCAGCTCTGACTCTGAGTGTTCTCCTTCTACAGACTCCAGCTCTGACTTTGAGTGTTCTCCTTCTACAGACTCCAGCTTTGACTCTGAGATTGTTCTCCTTCTACAGACTCCAGCTCTGACTCTGAGAGTGTTCTCCTTCTACAGACTCCAGCTCTGACTCTGAGTGTTCTCCTTCTACAGACTCCAGCTCTGACTCTGAGAGTGTTCTCCTTCTACAGACTCCAGCTCTGACTCTGAGTGTTCTCCTTCTACAGACTCCAGCTCTGACTCTGAGATTGTTCTACTTCTACAGACTCCAGCTCTGACTCTGAGTGTTCTCCTTCTACAGACTCCAGCTCTGACTCTGAGTGTTCTCCTTCTACAGACTCCAGCTCTGACTCTGAGTGTTCTCCTTCTATAGACTCCAGCCCTGACTCTGTGAGTGTTTTCCTTCCAGGCTGCCTCAGTGCTGCCTCTCCAGCCTCCCTCACCATGCTGTCTCTGAGTATCTCTGTCTCTCCATGCTGCCTTTCCAGGCTGCCTCTCTGTACTGCCTCTGTCTTGATGCCTCAGTGCTGCCTCTCCATGCTAACCCTAAGAACTGCCTCTCATCTACCTCTCAGCACGGCCTCTCCATGCTGCCTCTGACTGCTGCCTCTGAGGCGCCAGGCTCATTACACAGTATTAATTACTGAGGCTAGTAACGCCTATCGCCACTGATGAATCTCAAGGCTTAATGTGACGCTTCTCGCTGTCTCGTTGACTAGATGTTCCGGTTGATCGTCTCCCTGGCTCTTCTGTTGTCTGCCCGCCTGCCGCTCCACCGTCCCTGCCGCTCCACCCTCCCTGCCCCTCCACCCTCCCTGCCGCTCCACCCTCCCTGCCCCTCGTCCCCTCGTCCCTGCCTGAACCCCCGAGAGTCACAGCTGACTGTAGACCAATCAGAGGCTTCTTCTGCCTCGCTGGCCGTCTCTGTGCCTGGAAGGTTTTGTATGAGTGTCTGTGTATGTGTGTGGGTGTGTACGTGTGTGTCTGTGTGCGTGTGTGTGGGTGTGTACACGTGTGTGTGTGCGTGCGAATGAGACATGTTCCCTGGTGCTTGTGTAATGCGTCCCGGTGTGTGTCAGACAGACCATCTCCAGTGGGACAGCGGTTCTCTCTGGAGGGAGAGAGCTGGGGTCACCCCCATGCTGGGATCAGCTTACACTAAGCCAGCCATGCTGGGGTGGGGGCTGGGGCTGGGGCTGGGTTTGGGGCTGGGGGCTGGGGCTGGGGGCTGGGGCTGGTATCTGCTTTCGTGATCATCCACAGTGAGCCTCCAACTCAGTAGGGGCCAGAAGATTTGTGGTTCCTCTGCTCTGCCCTCTTATCTCTGGCAGATGGAAATGAAAGCAGGAGCAAAATTGTGTGTGTTTGTGTCTGTGTGTGTGAGACAGAGTGGTAGAGTGTGTCCACCACTGATGGATTGTGCCTGTCTGAATGGAGACAAGGACCCAATGAGGCGTGGAGACGCAGGGCATCTGACTGATTATCCCAGAATGCACTTGTGCATTGACTCCAGGGCCGGCCATATGCCAAAGTCAGGGTCTATAGGGGGGAGTCAGGGGGGAGGTAGTGGGTGAGGGTGCGCGGAGAGTACCGTAAGTGATTTGTAGACTAGCTGTCAGTCAGGTGGCGTGAGGAGAGATGGAGAATATACACAACCATAACAGGTGGACACAAATAAAAACACCGGTTATGGTTTCTGGAACTGAGATGTGAGTGACTGAGAGAGAGAAAGCCAAAGAGTTAATTGTATGACAGGGAAAGAGAGTTAGGAGAGAGAGAAAGAGAGAGAGAGAGAGAGAGACAGAGAGAGAGAGAGAGAGAGAGAGAATGATTGGAGAGAGCGAGGGGAAGATAAATAAAGACAAAGGGAGAGAGAGGGAGAGAGAAAGAGGTAGAGAGAGAGAGTGAGGAAGAGAGAGAGAGAGCCTTGGTGACGAGGGGGTCTTGTGTTGTGTAAGAGGGAATCCAGCTGTGACAGCCAGTAAAGTGACCCAGAGGAACGAACCCAGCAGGAGTGTTCTGAGTTCTGTTCCCCTCGGTGCTCCTGTGCCCTCCGGAGCGCGCACACACACACTCTCTTTCACTCTCTCTCTCACTCAAACACACACACACACACACACACACACAAAAACTCTCTCACGCAGACAAATACAGCAGTTTATCTGAGGTCAACTTCCAGCAGGACTACCTTGGGATTGGTACATCATCCATCGTTTCCCGGTCCTTTAGACTTGATTTAGTCCCTCACAGGGCGATTTTCCCCCTCGCAACAATCAGTATGACCCCTTATAACAGCCATTACTCTGATGATAGAGTAAATCTCCCTGGAAGCACATACTCTGCCCTACTGTACTGGCCAACAGCCAATAAAGCACCGCACTGGGAAATTATCTCACAATACCCCCATAGTCTTGCTTGGAGATTAATAAGGTGTTGTCTTGTCATGTGTCCAGCTAACCTCTCTGCTCTTTTGTCTCATCTTCTCTCTCCATCTCACCTATTTATTTTGTATCCTCTTTTCACTCCTCCCCTTCCTCTTCTTTCCTCTTCTCTCTCCTCTCCTCCATCCCCTCCACACCCCTCCTCTTTCCTCTTCTCCACTCCCTCCTCCCTTCCGTCACCCCTGCCTCCCCCTCCGCCCACCTCCTCTCTTCCCTCAAATTTCCCCCGTCCCATCTCCTCCTCCCCTCCTCACACCCCCCCCCACCCCTCCCCTCCCTCCCCTCCTCACCCCCTCCTCTCCTCCCCCCCCCCCCCTCTTCAGCATTTCCCTGCAGTGAGCGGAGCCTTCATGGATTCCCCGTACAACGGCAACACGTCCCTGCAGACGTCCACCTCCAACCTGAACGCCAGCTTCTCGCGGCCCCCGGAGCCAGAGGACGACGGCAAGGTGTCCAGCGAGACCATCTGGCTGTGGGTGGCCGTCATCGCCACCATCGGCAACATAGTGGTGGTGGCCGTGGTCTGCGCCTGTGCCTTCTGATCGCCACATGCTCCCACTTTTACGTCCCGACCTGCCCCAGACCACTAGCACACAGCCTGGATCTCCTAACTCAAACTCCCAGCCCCGCCCCCCCCCCCCCCCAGCCCCGCCCCTCCCGCTGTCACCGCCACCCACCCCCAGGACACCAGCACAGAACCCAGTATCCGCCCCTCCCCCGTCGCCTCCCAACCACCGCCGTTTAACACCCGCCAGCCTGCCGCTCTCTTCACCCGGCCCCGCTGCTACAGCAGATGACAGCTATAGCTTCGCACCCCTGCAGACAGATATCACACCTCGCTGTTCTCCAGACCATAGGCGGGCTGACACCCCTTTCGTTCCTAGCCTCCTTTCCTTCTTCCTCTCCTCCCCTCCTCTCCGCTCCAGCCTCCTCTGGTTAGCGTGGGAGGTCACGCCCCCCTCCGACTCTGCTGCCAACAAGGTCACTGTGATGGAGAGAGGGAGGAGAGGAATGGAAACAAAGATACAAAGGGGAGACGGAGAGAGATAAGGAGGGGAGTACATGGGAGGAGAGAGTGAGCGCTAGAGCAATGGAGCGGGATGAGAAAGAGAGATGGAGGGATGGAGAGAGAAAGAGAGGGCACTGGTAGAGGATTGTCTCTAGTACTCACACAGCAGCAGTGGAGAAAGAGATGGCAAGTCCTTCAGTGGCGCGTCTTCACAGAGTCTCATAGAGGATTGATAGCATTGCACTGCTCAGGACACCCTTATGAACATTCAAGATGATGTGGATGTCTGGGTGTGTAATGTAACAATAATGTATTCAATCAGCAGACATTTCAATCCAAAGGCGAGTGGAGTTGAACCCGGGATCGTTTGATCTCTGTAGTATAGTTTTAGAAGCTAGTGTAAGAGAGCGATATAGATGGCGAGGGAGAGAGGGATGTAGAGGGAGCAAAAGAGAGAGGGAGAGTGTGCGTGCCAGAGTGTGTTACGCAAGGGGACCTTATATAAACCTTGTCAATCTGCCTTCTGCCTTCCAATAGAGAGGTGACCAGGGTCGAGCCTAAAGGATCAGAGAGCCTCGTGCTGGCTGTGTGAGCCTTCTGAGGGATCTTCTCCAACATATGATCTGCCCTCTGCTGCACGCCATACTGCCCCTCCACAGGGCTGTGTGTGTGTGTGTGTGTGTTTGTGTGTGTGTGTGTCTTTGTTGATGGATGCTGGGAGTGGATTTAGTATCAATCTTGCTTAAAAGTGTGATTAAGCCATGTGTGGGTGTGGGTGTGTGTGTGTGTGTGGGGGGGGGGGCTAGTGAACTAACTGGGCTATAAACCTGTCAAACTACAAAGGACTGTAATGAGACTTAATGCTTCCTGCTCTCTCTACCCCTCTCTCTCGCTCTGTCTGTCCCTCTCTCTGTCTGTCCCTCTCTCTCTCTCCCTCCCCGTCTCTCGCTCTCTCTCTTTCCCTAGCTTCTGTAGTTCTCCTTCCCTCTCTCCATCTCCTCCGGGCCCTGTCTCCGCGATCATGACAAATCGTATCACTGCTCTTCATTGCTTTGAACAAAGATCCTCCTTCCAAGCATCTTCCTTCCGAGCGTGACTTCCTCTTTTAATCTGGACTTGTGGAGTGGTGGGGGGGTGATGTGGGTTGGAGGGGGGGGGGGGCGGCTAGGGTAAAACGTCAGCTGGCGGGAAGAGAGGAGAAGGAAGGGAGGGCAGAGAGCGGAGGGCGGGGGAGGTCATGTCATCAGTGTGAAATTCTTATTTTCAATGAAGCCAGTGAAGTGGAATAAGAGGTTTTCAGGATGTAAGAATGAGGATCTGGGGCCTGTGGAAAGCAGAGTAATTAAGAGTGGAGAGACAGAGAGAAAGAGGGAGAACATAAAAGAGAGAGAGAGAGCGAGAGGGAGAGATCCATGCGGGTAGCCTTCAGTGAGGGTTCAACAGAAGTCTATTCTCTGTGTCCTTGGAGAGGTGAGGCTCTGCTCTGCAGGGAGATCTCCTGCCAGTACCGATCCCACCCAGAGCTAGTCCACATCGCACAATGACTCCTGCAGCTCTACCAGGCACATCTACACATTAGAATAAGAGTCTAGAAGTCTCTCCGCTCCACTCACAACACATGATCTTTTTCAGAGCAAATCCACTTAAACCAGAGAGTGAATCGAAGTTATAAAAGTTAGATAAGACATTGAGAGTCTGATGTATTTTTTATATCTAATGTCTTACGTTACTTGACTATCACTGGTGTAGATGAGTTATTATCCTTGAATCTAAGCAGACATTCTCAGTCTTTAGCCCAGAACGGTCCTAAAGTTATCTACCCCCTTGCCAGAAACCCTACTTGTCCTCGCTTGACGTGGCCCACACCACATCCTGTTTATCTGTCTATCTCATGCTACCACTTCGTTTGCCAGTTTCAGGACTCGTAACACCCTCTTCTAAGTCTGTTGCCCCCGGACAGGAAGCCCTACTCCCGGTCTCACTCTCCTGCCCCACCCTGGCCCCATAACCACCACTCAGAACCAAGACCTCTGACCCCCAGGCCTGTCCATCCCCCAGGCCTGTCTCCACCCCCAGGCCTGTCTCCACCCTCAGGCCTGTCCATCTACCAGGCCTGTCTCCACCCCCAGGCCTGTCTCCACCCACAGGCCTGTCCATCCACCAGGCCTGTCTCCACCCCCAGGCCTGTCTCCACCCCCAGGCCTGTCTCCACCCCCAGGCCTGTCTCCACCCCTAGGCCTTCCCAGGGCTGTGTGCTGTGATCTGGGCTTGGTTGAGGCACAGGTGCCCACCGTCCACCACTCAGATTATGTGCCTGAACTCTGGGGACGCTCCCACCTACCGCCCTCTCAAGGAGCCCCCTCCCTGAGTGTCTCCGCTGGTCTCCTGGCTTCCACTGGCTGGACCTTCCGATGCTCCTGCGATTCGACAGGCCCTCGCTGGGCCCATGACTCTTTCTGTAGCTGAGACTAACCCTAATGTTAGCCTAATCCTAGTATATGCTAATCTAGAGAGGGGAGGTTTCTCCCATGTTAGCTTGAGCTAGACTAGCATCTCCTGGCTACTACTGCTCCTCAGATCTTTCACTGAACTGCTGACAGCTGGCTTAACTTCAAGGCAAGATTGTACTCTCTGGCCTGCATGGAACCAGCCAGCCAAGCCATTAAAGCACTGATGAAGATGCGTACTGACCCAAGGAAATACATTGGAAACAAACCCCTTTGCCCTTCAGGTAAGAGCAACCTTAGTAGTTTTATTTTTCCCTGACCTGTGATTGTGCCTTCTGTAGAGAGCATATCTACACCTCAAGGTCTCTCCTGATGTTTGAACCCAGGGGAAGCCTATTACATGTATTGTGGTATCTCTGTTAAGGCTTTCATAGTCAATATACAGAACCTTTGTAACATTGTGTATCTCATTATTTTCTAAAATTACAATTTTTTTAATAATATAACTGTATAATATTTAACAGACACAGTACATACATGTTGTTTATATTATATATTCAGAGCTGCCAACTCTCACGATTTCGCCGTGTGACACACGCATTTCAACCATTTCTCACGCTCTCACGCCACACATTGTATATCTCACGCTGAAAAGGCAACGCCAAACAATTAGCCAAGCTAACGTTGTAAACAGTAACGGACGAGGCGCAGGTTAACTGAGTAAAGCGTCAAACAGCCGTGTAAAGTCGCCTGGGGGGGGAGTGAAGCTCGCGATAGCTCGCCTAAGGGGGGGGGGGGGTTGCTACCAAATCTCACGCCAAGGTTTTTGGAAAAGTTGGCAGCCCTGATATTGGTTAATGTGAAGCACTGTGGTGAAATGTATTTGGGTTACTCAGAGTAGAGGATGTCTTTTAGGGCTCAGTTAGTGAAGCTTCAGTAATGTCTCATTATATGCCGTCGTCTTGCAGTACAACACTCACAGAATGCCAGGTCAACTATCAGAGCCACAGCATTGTTTGTCCACCAACACCATGGAAAACACACACTAATTAGTATAATACCTTACTGGTAATAACTCACAGCCTAACTTAACTTAAATGCTGAGGATTTGCTAATGTGAGGTCCTGACAGTCAAACCCAGGGCCAGACCAGAGAGAAGGAAGCCTAGGAACCCCTGACCCCTGACCCCTTATCCCTGATCCCTTCTCCTTTTGCCTGTCTGTCTGTCTGTGTTTGTGTCTCCACAGCCTGGTTCCTCCAGCTGGCCCCGGAAGGACTCGTGACAGCTGACTGCAGATCACCCCAGCCAGCTGTCACCCACAGGGGAAGGATGGATGGAGGGATGGATGGATGGGAACTGCAAATGCATAATCCATCCAATGTGTTGTTTGGATGGATGAATGGATTGATGGATGGTTAGATGAATGTTATTGACTGATGTAAAGAATGGAGGAAGCGATAAATGCATGATGATAGATGATGATACATTTACATTTAGTCATTTAGCAGATGACCTTATCCAGAGCGACTTACAGTAAGTACAGGGACATCTCCCCGAGGCAAGTAGGGTGAAGTGCCTTGCCCAAGGACACAACGTCAGTCCCTCACCACTCAGCAACCTGACTCCCTGATAGTGGATGATAGTGCTGGAGATGTGAATCCTCTAAGAACTCAACTCTAGCTGGTGTAAAGGGAAGAGGGAGGAATGGATGAAGGAGGCTGGAGAGGTTGGTGAACAGAGAGATGGACGGAACCCTGCACATTGGATGGAGGGATGAGAAGGAGTCAAAGTAGACATTTCTTTTATGACTTTGACGTACAGGAACCGTACTGGGTTTCATGGTGTATGAGGAACCAGCAACACTATCTCGAGATCCTTGGGAGAAGGTCTCTACAGTGTTAAACCAGCCAAACACAACATCCCCAGATGACTCAAACTGAACCACTGATACACAGATTCAAATAAATGAACTCACAGCTCTGATATTAGACTCTGAAGCCATGGAAACATGGCATCCATAACACAGCTGTGGTTGCTGCTTCTTTCCTGCAGGGGGCGACATGACAGCAAGAAAAGGCACGCCTGCAAGGTGTAAACAGGAGTTCACACACCAAAGCATTGTTCATTATGATTATGTAACATTCACCCGGTCACCTCACTGCAAGAGTAGTGCAAAGCCAACAGGTGTTTACTTTGAGGGGGTTACCCTAACCCTAATCTGCATCTTTAAACATGGTCAGATTTTGTTCTTGTTTTTAGTCAAGCCATGAGCTTAGGTCAGTGTAGTTATGATCATTGGGGTTGTGGATCGAATGGAGGATCGGCCCTCAAGGTGAACATTTTGACTACGAGATTAGGGTTGTGTATCGTTTATGTCCCAGGCTAGATGTACCAAAACAAACTCCACACACAAACACCCACACACACACACCCACACATACACACTGAGGGGCATGCAACAGGCCTACATTGACCATTGAAGAATTGCTATGCAATGAAAGGTGTTGGGGATAAATATCTCTGATTTAATGACATGATGTTGAATAAGAGACAGGTTGACCATGTGAGCATGAGAGGAAGTCTGTTAACACATTTGAGACACATGCTCTGCATTTCAGACCAATGCATACACAAGGCTTTGGGAAAACCCTTCTAACAGTACAGCTGGAGAGACTGATGGTATCATATAATGACTTTGTTTATACCACGGTTTTCTTCTCACAATTGTTATCGCCTGTTTGCATGGTTCTTATTTATTCAATCTCTTCATTTGTATATTTTGCTTAGCCAAAGACACTGCAAGCTGTTTATCTGAGTGGCACTGATACTTAGCTCTATGTTGTCAGTTGTGGTTTAGCCATGATGACACTGAAGATTTGATCAAGTTTAGCCCATCCTTCTCCTGATATTCTTTCGGCATTTTAACATACTTTTGTACATGATTATTAAAAAAGTAACACTAACATAGGAGAAATATTTTTGTGTAGCATAACTTTGTATTAACCATGTACATTGTTTTCCAAGTTTTAAGAGGTTTAAGGTTGAAAGAATTTAGTTTCTACACAAAACAAATATCTTTTTACAAGAGTAATTTGAAGTCCATGTATGTTTAATGTATTGTATAATGGTTATTGTTCATGACATAGTATATGACATTTATTAAAGTGATCAGAATGTTTAAGACTGAGTCTGTCTGGTTTTGTGGGAATGTGAACGGGTGTACCCACATGGGCCTCGATCCACCTTGGCTTTTGATTCTGTCCTTTCAAAAAAGATGAATTCTGCAGGCAGAGGCCATTAATCCCACATGCTTCACTGCAGACAGAGAATGCCTTATCATCACCCAATGTAAAGGTTTATCCTCTTCAGAAGTGGAGTTCATAAGTCACGCTTTGAGAAGTGGAGAGGGATTTCTCTCTTCAGACACTCTCTCATTTCCACTGAGGTAATTAGCTCTGCCAGTGGACTCCTAGATTAGCTGTGATACGTACTTAATGATACCCCTTCATCTCTCTCACGATTAGAACAGTCTCTCTGTTCCTCCGTCTCTTACTTTCCCTCTCTAGGCCTCTCTCTTTCTCTGTCACTCTCTCTCTCTCTCTCTCTGGGGTGAAGTAAATGCTCCGATCTGATTTTGAAGAAAAGGATCTGACGTCTCCTAGCCTCAACCCTTTTCAGAGTGTCTGGACAAAAAAGGCTCTGATCAAATCTCTGTTCACCAACAGTTCATTCCTCTCTTACACGTAGCAAACACCATCAGTACATATTGGTTTTGATAGTCCATTTCAAGGTGCCAAACAAGAGATCAACTTCTCCACTTCTGGCCAGCTCCAGAGAGGATTCCAAATGTTCCATCACAGACCATTCCGACATCCCAAGCTCTCTCTAACACTCCACTGTGGAAGTCTTCTGTCCTTTCGAATGGGTTTGGCCAGGCCACGGCCACAGCCTGTGTCTTCATTCTGTCTCAGACTGAAGGGTTTAAGAGATCTGGCTTCACCGAGGTGCAACAGCGATTCCCAGAAGGCCCACTCACTCGGACTCACTGTCAGTCTTACTTACTCCAGTCTCCTCCTTCATCACTAACCATGCAGTGAGTCACTGTCAGTCTTACTTACTCCAGTCTCCTCCTCCTTCATCACTAACCATGCAGTGAGTCACTGTCAGTCTTACTTACTCCAGTCTCCTCCTCCTTCATCACTAACCATGCAGTGAGTCACTGTCAGTCTTACTTACTCCAGTCTCCTCCTCCTTCATCACTAACCATGCAGTGAGATACCTCTATATGGGACACAGACACCCAAGCGTGAGGAGAATCTAGGCAAATATGTTGGCTTTGACTTTCCCTCCAAGCTGCTGTTGGTTTTCTTAGTAACACACGCAGAAAAAGAACCTTCCGTTCTGTACAGAGAGTTGTCTGGTAGGATTGTCAGTACATTTCACAACACAGTAAGTAATGTTCTAATGGTAATAAGTTCTTTGGAATTGCTCCTGAACTCTGTGTATGTGAATACACTCCCGCATGGGAGGTTGTGTAGGGACAGATTTGAGTAGACCCACCTGTTGTTCGAAGAGATAAGAAAAAGCAGAGGAGGACAGCATTGGAACAGCATCCAGACATTCAGGAGTTCCCAGCCAGCCTTATGGTGTGTCTGTGTATTTATGTGTTTGTCTTTGTGTACAAAGGAAAGGAGAGGCAATGAAAGACAGACGTCAGTATTTTGTTTCTACCCTGTGGAACACAAGACACACAGACATCCCCCCTCGCCAGACACACACACACCATCCGTCAAAACCACAGGCTAAACAGGGCTGGCTCACTCTTACAGTAACTCTTAGTGTGACTAATCACCTGATTGTGATTTTCTCGGATTTACAAGTTTCTAGCTTAATTCTTCTGAAATTCAAGTTTTGCCACAATGGGATTAGACTCTAACGTGACTGTGGCTTCTATCGAGTACCTTACTGTAAACTATCTAGCACACAGTGACATATATTCCTATAGGAGTCTTAGAGGGAGTGGTGCATCCATTTCTCTGAAGTTCCAGCACACGTTCTGGCCCATCTGACCACACACACACAGTCTGGGGCGGGAGTAGGAGGTGAGGGGGGGAGAGACGGGGAATGTGGAGGCCTGGGGAGGGGGAGGGGAGCTCCCTCTAACAGGGTGATATAGACAAACCACCATGGGAAGGAATGCTTGTGCCTGTGAGTGTTGGAGAGAGAGAGAGAAATAGAGAGAGATTGAGAGAGAGAGAGAAAAAGAGAGAGAGAGACGCCGGGAGAGAGAGAGTTTGGGAGAGAGTGAGAGAGATTGAAAAAGAGAGAGGGAGAAAGAGAGAGGGAACATTAGGGGAGGGAGCAGAGACGGAATAGGATACGAGTGCAGGCTGCAGCGTGGCCAGAGGAGCTGTATGAAAGAGTTTAGTGCACTTTCTATCTCACTTCTATCCCTCTCTCTCTTTATTGGCCTCCCTCTCTCTCTCTCTCTCTCTCTCTCTCTCTCTCTCTCTCTCTCTCTCTCTCTCTCTCTCTCTCTCTCTCTCTCTCTCTCTCTCTCTCTCTCTCTACTTCTCTATCATAACTCTGTCTCCTCCCTCTCTCCTCTCTCTCTTCCTCTCTCACTTTCTCTTCTCTGTCTGTCCTTCCTCCCTCTCTCTCTCTCTTTCTCCACCTCTCTATCCCTCTCGGTCTCTCTCCCTTTCTCCTCTCTCTGAAGTACGCATGGTTTATGTCCCAGCGTGCCACCAACCATATGTCCTGAGCACACAAAGAGACTCCCTGCCAGTCAGACAGAGGAGGAGCAGCAGGAGCTGAACCCTTAGGACCTGTATCGTGGGAGAGCAGGAGTAACAAGAGGAGCAGCAAGAAGGAGCAGAAGGAGGCGCAAAAGAAGGAGCAAGAGGCCGGAGGAGGAGGTGCAGGAGGAGGAAGGAGAAAGGCGAAGGAACGCGATCAGGAAGGAAGAGGAGGAGGAACGAGAGGAGCGGTCGGAAGGAGCAGAACCTGGATCAGTCCCACCTCTGACCCCCAGAGGGGCTCGCTCCATCCCACCACCAGGTGGCGCTGTAGGGGAGGACCACCATGCCAGTGACCCGGGGCAGGGGGGATCTGGGCGGGCGTCTGCTGCTACCTGGCCTGGTCCTCCTGGTGCTTCTTCTGGCCCACCAGGGGCTCTCCCACCCCCAGTGTCTGGACTACAAGCCCCCCTTCCAGCCACGCGAGCCCCTGGTCTTCTGCAAGGCCTACGCCAAGTTTGGATGCTGCGATTTGGAGAAGGATGAAGAGATCTCCCAGAGGTTCTACCAGATTATGGACAACTTTGATTACGCAGGCTACGTTAGCTGTGGGAAGTACATACGCAGCATCCTCTGCCAGGTAGAGTACTGTGGGATCAGGCTATCACCTGGACTTGTATCAGACATCACACCCCAAACTGTCTAATTATTATAACAATATGTTAATTTAGGAAGTGATTTTACCCATAGCTAATCATAGATGGGGACTTGAACGCAGGGACTGTCTACATGTCCAACATGTAGACAGTAACATTGGCTATTAACCAAGCAACACTCAGGCATGGAAATATTTGTGAGATTTTGTTGGAGAAATTTGCTGCTGGCCAAGTCATAAGGATGACAGTCCCAAGAGAGTGACAGGGAGGGAAGGAGAGATTGAGGGAGGGAAAGGGAGAGAAGCAGGGAGGGAGGGTTGGAAGGAGGAAGAGAGAGACTGAGAGAGTGAGCAGAGAAAGGGGAGGATCTGGTGAAGTAAGAGGGAGGACTGTGGGTTGTGGTCTCCAACCTCTCTCCCAGGTTCTCCCCTCCTGGTCCAGCTGAGCAGGAGGCTGGGGATCCAGCGCTGAGCATCAGGGAGACCCCGAGAGACTGGCCCCCACCCATGCCCCAGGCCACTTAGCCTGGGTAAACCCTGCTGAATGGACCCTCTGTTGGGTCAGTTATCAGAGATACAGGAGGCTGCTTGTTATCTGTCAGAGGGTCCACCGACCAGCCAAACACTCACTTCCTACCTGACCACCACACAGGATATATCATTTTACTACTGGAGGGTGAGAGAGGGAGAGGGGGGGGGAGATAGTGAGAGAGAGAGACAGAGAGAGAGAGAGCGAAAGAGAGGGAGAAAGTGGGGGGAGAAAGAGAGAGATAAAGGGGGAGAGACTGGGGAGAGAAAGAAATATAAAGAGAGTGATATTAACAGAGAGAGAGAGAGAGAGAGAGAGAGAGAGGGGGGGGGGTGAAAGGGAGAGGGAGAGAGAAAGTGAGGGGTGGGGGTCGTGGTGGAGTTGAAGGGTTGAGTTGAAGAGTTGAGTGTGGATATAAACAGTGAAGTGAGCCACACTCTAGCCTGACCCTGAGACTTAGCGCTGCGGAAGGCTGCTGCAGTGAGTCTGGAAACGTGGAGCTGAGAGGGGCTGTGCTGAGATGTGGCAGACGTGCGCTCTGAACGTGCACTGCTGACGTGCACTCCATACGTGCACTCTCGTGGACGTAGCAGAGAGGTTTCTTTGAGGGTATGTCTGTGGATTTCAGTAACCCATGAAGCAAACCAAGACCTGCACACAGCCCTAACCCCTGGCTGTCCTACTCATCTGTGTGTCTCAGCTCATATCTGTGTGTGTGTGAGGGTGTGTGTGTGTGTGTGTGTGTGGGAGTGTGTGTGTGTGTGGGGGGTGTGCGTGGACGCCTGTGTGTGTGTTTGTGTGTGTGCACGTCTGTCTGTGTGTGTGTGTGTGCGTGCGTGGGTGTGGTGCCGCCTCAAGTCTGTTTCCTCGTAAAACGCTGCCTTTTGAAACACCTCACATCTGGCTGCCATCTCTCTGAGGAGAAGCCACGTGGAACAGGGGCAGTCCTGACTAATCACAGCAGCTCTCTCACACAGACTGACTACAGTCTGACCTATCACAGCAGCTCTCTCACACAGACTGACTACAGTCTGACTAATCACAGCAGCTCTCTCACACAGACCTGACTGCAGTCTGATTTATCACGACAGCTCTCTCACACAGACTGACTACAGTCTGACCAATCACAACAGCTCTCTCACACAGACTGACTACAGTCTGACCTATCACAGCAGCTCTCTCACACAGACTGACTACAGTCTGACCAATCACAACAGCTCTCTCACACAGACTGACTACAGTCTGACCTATCACAGCAGCTCTCTCACACAGACTGACTACAGTCTGACCTATCACAGCAGCTCTCTCACACAGACTGACTACAGTCTGACCAATCACAGCAGCTCTCTCACAGAGATTGACTACAGTCTGACTGGGGAGCCCACAAAAGCTACTGTATATCTGGCTGTGCACTACTGTAGGAATAGCAGGATTAGAGGTACTAGATGCTGTGTGTGAGTATTTTCTGCCAGGGCAGGACTGTTTCACCAATCAGGTCTGGTGTCAGGACTGTTTCACCAATCAGGTCTGGTGTCAGGACTGTTTCACCAATGAAAGGTTATATCAGGTTTGTTCTTTTCTTTCTTTTCTTTCAACCCAAGTTCAACAAAATAACTTTTTGGATCCTTTTCTAATCATAGCATGTGCTATATTTGGCTAAACCCATGGCAAAACTGGGAGCTAGAGTTGTTGCATCATAACACACTATCTGTCAAGGATGTGGGCGTCCCAAAAGCCCTGGCTGTCATAGGGAATGAGTTGAGATGGGGCCGCTGTAGAGCAATGAGGTGTGGGTGTATGTGGATAGAGGAGAGACAGTGGACTCCACCACTCCACCAGGGCTTTGTAGCTAACCCTGGTGGAGTTTCAACAGAGTTAGGAAAAGAGACATCTTTTTTTTTTTCTTTTTTTTTTCATGTATCATGCTCTGATACATGATCTTTTTGTGAAGATCCATGTATTTTGTCAGGTTCTTTTAGTACGCAATGGAGCCCAATATAACTCAACAGTCAACGTGAAACCTTTAGAACTCAGTGGAACCTTTCCAGAACAAAGCAGCCATTGTATGATGTCTATATTCACATGACCTGAGCCGAGGAAGTGAAGAGACCAGGATGACTGGATTTGGTTGTCATGGACTTGAAAGGAGAGGATGGCTCCCTGGTAGGATGTACCAGTTTAGATCAGGAGTACAAAACAAATGCACCCCTCATCAGGAGCCAACTGCAGTTATTTTGGGATTTGAACGAACAAATGATTGGTTTTACTTCAGGTGGCCTGCACCCTCATCCTGTGGCCATTAGCAGGTTTGGGACACAGATAAGAGGTTTATTTATTCTGCTCAGTGTCATGCAGTGTTTGTTTATTTATTGGGCAGTAAATCAAATGAGATATTTACTTCAACCTGCCAAACACAGGGTGTTAGTAGGGCCCTTCCTGATTGACTTCTTAACTTATTCCCTCACTTCCCTTCCTCACAGCTGTGTTTACAATCACTTACAATGGTTATCTTAACTAGCTCCACGTAGACTTTGCCCATGCATCGTTCAGAGTACACCATTCCTATTGACGTCATCGGTAGCGCTGGGATTACGTAATCCACCCAATAATTATGGTGAGCACCAGATTCCGGCATTGGACCAACCACCACACTGTGTTGGTGATGTTGGGGTCCTTTGATACTAGTCTCCTTTCCAGAGCCGAGTCTGACACCACCAAGGACGAAGCCTTAGTGAATGTCACCGTCTTTCTTTGATTCCAGCTCGGACTGGTGAACAACAGACACATGACTGGAGACAGCATGGTGCCAGTCAAGATGGCGGTGGCTGCTTCCTGCAGGCCTGCAGCAGTGGTCTGCTTCCTGCAGGCCTGCAGCAGTGGTCTGCTTCCTGCAGGCCTGCAGCAGTGGTCTGCTTCCTGCAGGCCTGCAGCAGTGGTCTACCAGCATGTTGGGCGTGGCGACTGTGGCTTTGACTCCAGAAGATGCTGGACGTCTCGAGACCTGTATTTAGACCGTCTGCTGTATATAGACCGGACTGACGGCCATCATCATCTACTTAGAGCAGAGAAGAGAGGACTTGCTGGAGGCTCGTTTTCTCAAACTCAGAGTGAGCTCACTCAAAGAATAAAAACCTGTCCAAGATGGTGACCAACAAAGTCTTTTTGAAGACACATAGACGATTTTCTACACAGATTTCTCACCATGAAATTCCGTGTTCCAGTTTACAGTCCAAAATGTCCAACATTAGTCCAAGATGGCCTTTAATAGCTACAAATATCAATAGATGTGATAAATACGAAAGTTGTTTTAGATAAATTTCTTACCGTGAATCCCCTTTTCTTGCCTACCCTGCGCTCTACCCCCGCCCCTTCCTGTTCTGCTAGGAGTGTTCTCCGTACTCCGCCCACCTGTTCGACGCGGAGGACGCCAACACGCCCATGCGGGTTCTTCCGGGCCTGTGTGGCGACTACTGCTCCGACTACTGGCACCAGTGCCGCTACACGCTCAGCCTCCTAACCGACAGCTTCAACGCCAGCACCTTGGCCGCCATGGAGGAGGACAGGACCCGCTTCTGCTCCTTCCTGGAGCTGCGCGACCGCGAATACTGCTACCCCAACGTGCTGACCAACACCCAGCTCAACGCCAACCTGGGCGCGGTGCGCGAGGACCCCGAGGGCTGCCTGGAGCTGTGCCTGCAGGAAGTGGCCAACGGGCTGAGGAACCCCGTCGCCATGGTGCACGCGGACGATGGCACCCACCGGTTCTTCGTGGCGGAGCAGCTGGGCTACGTGTGGACGTACCTGGCCAACGGGTCGCGGGTCGACCGGCCGTTCTTGAACCTGACACGGGCGGTGCTGACGTCGCCGTGGGCGGGGGACGAGCGGGGGTTCCTGTGCCTGGCGCTGCATCCTCGCTTCACCGCCGTGGGGAAGGTGTACGTGTACTACTCGGTCTCCGTGAAGAAGGAGGAGAGGATCCGCATCAGCGAGTTCACCCTGCACCCCGACGACATGAACCAGCTGGACCACTCCTCCGAGAGGTCAGGTCACCGGCACTAGTCTCAGAGGTCGCACGCGTCACGAGTCTCAGAGGTCACACGCGTCACGAGTCCTGGGTGTTAGGGTTTAAACACAATGAAGTATGAAATTAAATTAAACACATAGGGGCACTTTATAAACATCTAAAAATGTGTGTCACTTACACAATATTCAAACTGTGATGTCACAGTAGCGGAATATACACACACCTGTAGTATATGGGTCATGGGGAGATCATGGGGACAACATGTTTACAGTTTAAAGGACATCCTGGCCAAAGGCTGGGATTTACTTCTTAATACTGTCAGATATAGACACATGCCCATGTAAACATCTCACATCAGTTGTTGTTAATGAGCCATGCAATGCTGAGTCACTGTCAGTGAGGGACAAACTGCTGAGTCAACGGTTGTGTTTCTCTGCAGGACCATTTTGGAGGTGGTGGAACCAGCGTCCAATCACAACGGAGGACAGCTACTCTTCGGCCATGACGGTTACCTCTACATCTTCATAGGGGACGGGGGGAGGGCTGGAGACCCCTTCGGCAAGTTTGGAAACTCCCAGAACAAGTAGGTGACCGCTTCAACAGTAGGTAACCGCTGAAATGTATTCAAAGGGATGGTGCTTATTTACATTACTCCCAGTGAACCATCCCATGAACACTTATTTTAACACTTCCCCAAACCTCCCTCTTGGGAAGATAGATAGTAGTGTGTGTTATCATTCTAAAACTTTCAAAATCCTTCGATCAAACTTGAAAGAGGAGTTCGTATGAAGAAAGATTCCAACCACTCTAATATTAGCATTCCAGAGTCCACAAATTCCTACAGTTGAATCAGAGAGCGAGGAGAGGGGAGAGAGATAGCATACTACTATCAGACACATCTGTTCCAGAGCTAAAAAACAACAAGATACAATATTGACAAATAGTTGTTCTATCAGCTGTATTACATATTACATTTCATTTACATTTAGTCATTTAGCAGACGCTCTTATCCAGAGCGACTTACAGTAAGTACAGGGACATTCTCCCCGAGGCAAGTAGGGTGAAGTGCCTTGCCCAAGGACACAACGTTATTTGGCACAGCCAGGAATCGAACTGGCAACCTTCAGATTACTTGCCCGACTCCCTCACCGCTCAGCCACCTGACTCCCAGAGTCAGGTGACAGGTGGCCACCTGACAGGTGGCCCCCATATCAAACCCATAATACAGCAACAACATTAGAAATCCAATTCTGAGTGTGTCAGGAAGCATCAACAGTTCAGGTTTAATGAGATGGAAAGACCTTCTCACAACACGCCCCATCAAACACATGTTGTAGCGTGACATGCATGTTTACGCCAGGAGTGGCTCCATGGCCTGTAAACAGGCTGGGGAGTCTGGAGGGCACTCTTCGACTCCCCCTGTGTTTGTAAACACTCTGACTCACCTCCCTCAAACTCTGACCTTCACTTGTTCCAGCAGGACTAACAGCGAGTTGAGAAGTCTACTGATTGTGACTGTGGGTTGAATTGTTGTGGTTGTGTTTGCCACATTCTATACATTTACCAGATGCATTTATCCATAGCGACCTACACACGGTGCATGTAGAAAGGACAGCAGAAAAGCAGGCTCAGAAGGATTGGAAGTGCTGAAGTTACCTCGACCCTCGGTTGTAACTGAGAAGGTACAGGTGTTCATGCTGTAGGGCCCATGAATGACCTCAGCTAGGTGTGTGTGTGAGGGCGTGTGTGCGTGTGCATGTGAGTGTGTGTGTGTGTGGCGATAAAGATGAAACAGCCCCTCAGTGTCAGCATTGGATAGTCAGCTGAATGTGTGTACGTGTGCTTGTGTGTGTGTGTGTGTCTGTGTGTTTGTGGAGATGGAAATGCAACAGTCTCTCCCAGTGTTAGCCTTGGCACAAAAGGAGCCCCAGCCTTACCCTGGCAGCCCAGAGCATGGTGTGCAGTGCCTGGCCCCTCCACACTGGCATGGGGCCCTGCAGGAACAGCTCTGGTCAAAATATTTAGGATGAAAATCACCTGTAGTGCACTCTGACTGTCAATATTGTGGAACTTGTTTTTTGTGTTAACAGAGAACAAAACACCTTCTTTGTAGCTTAAAGAGTCACAATAACGTATACAAATTGTTTCTTGGACCTGTGTATTTTATTTGAGATTATTCTTATGAACTGGGCAGTGAAAAAAAGGTTGTAGTTCTGAAGGACAAGAGTCGAGAGAGCGGCCCAGTGGACCGCACTGCTCACCACCTCCCAAACCCACCGGCCAGTCTGCTGGGCTGGGCCCAAAGAGTCACGACTCGGGTATTTCAGGAGTCAATATTTATGGAGAAATGTCTCCACCCGCATCATGGTCGCTACTCTCCTACCATGTGACACCAATGGCCGACTGTTTTTCAAAACACACCAGAGCACAGCGAGTAGACACAGCTTTGACAGGCCGTGTTCAGATTCAGGTCTCCTGAATGAAACTGGACCTTCTCAGCCTGCTTAGCTATAACCAAGATCTTCGTAACATTGACTGACAGCAGAACAAGTCCATTCTGACATCCCATGGGTTCACTCCTAAACAGTCCTGCTGGATGATAGCGTTCCCAAACACACCACATGCCCAGGCTCATGATTCATATGCTCCTTACAGACTTAATGACAAACCTTCTTACGGTAAATTAATTCCAGGTACCAGGTCCATATATCTCCAGGGCATGCTCGATGAATCGCCAGCTTGTACTGGTCTGGTCTGGTCTCCTCATTCATTTCCACAGCCAGGATTCTGCATTCAGCTCATTAGAGGCCCCATGACAGCCACGGGTCTAGAGCTTTCTATAGGTAGATCACACAAGCAAAACACTGTATATGAGATTTGTACCTGAGAGGTGTTGACAGGTAACAGGCTCGTTCTTAACGTGGATGTCTGCTGTCTGTGACCTCAGAGGAGAAGAGTTTGTTGACACCCTGGGGAAGGTGTAGGGGACAGGGAAAGAGAGGGAGCAGCAGGACGAGGCTGCCAGAGAAGCCAGGGATGTGAAGGTCCCACCTCCAGCCAAGTCTAATATTTACTCTAGGCACTGTGGCCCAAGACACATAGTTGTGTTTGTAGGAGAGATGGAGAGAAAAAAGGAGGGAGAGAGGAAGGGAGGGGAGGGAGGAGGGTAGGAAGGTGAGAGAGTGTAGGAGGAGTCATGTATTCACATGTGTAGGAGTAAAGAAAAGAGAGGGATGGAAAAGTAAAAGAAGGGAGGTGGGATGGTTTGAGTTGACTGAGATCAAACGCCCCCCCCCTCACCCACTTCCACCCCATACCCCCACCCCTGCCTCCAGCCCCTAACCCTACCCTTTGCCTCCACCCCCCACCTCCACCCCTTCCCCAAATCCCTATCCCCCCCTCCACCCCCTCTCCTCCCCCAGGTCCACCCACCTTGGGAAGGCGCTGCGCATCGACGTGGACAACAACGACGACGGCGCCCCCTACAGCATCCCGTCAGACAACCCCTTCGTCGGCGAGCGGGGCGCCCTGCCAGAGATCTACGCTTACGGCGTGAGGAACATGTGGCGCTGCTCCTTCGACCGCGGCGATCCGGTGAGCGGTACCGGGCGCAGCCGGCTGTTCTGCGGGGACGTGGGGCAGAACAAGTTTGAGGAGGTGGACCTGGTTGTGAAGGGGGGTAACTACGGCTGGAGAGCCAAGGAGGGTTTCTCGTGCTACGACCACAAACTCTGCCGAAACTCCTCCCTGGGTGAGCATGGAGATAACTCTGGGAACACAACAGAGACAACCTTGATGTTTAATTTACTGAGAACACCCAAAACCTTTTTTGTTTTTATTTTGTTGTTTTATGGCTTTTGCTACTCTGACTTGTAAAGTACTTTGGTCAACGGTTGTTGTCTTTAAAAGTGCTCTATAAATAAACTTGACTTGACTATGCTTGGCAAAATGGAGGACCTTCAGTATTGGGGTTAAGCTGTGGAGAAAGGGTCTCTAACTGTGTTTCTGGAGAGCTGCCTTCCTGCAATGTTTTTGCTCCAGTTTTAACTAACCTGATTGACTAACTGCTATTAAGTTAGCCCCTTGAATCCAAAAGGTAAAATGCATCAATGAATTCAATGTCAAAAAGTAAATGTTACAAAACTTGTGCTATGTGTGTACTGTGTCCTCAGACGACATCCTACCTATCTTCGCCTACCCCCACAAACTTGGCAAGTCTGTGACAGGAGGGTACATCTACCGAGGCTGCCAGATGCCCAACCTCAACGGACTCTATATCTTCGGGGATTTCATGAGTGGGTGTGTGTTTGGATGGTCCCATGTTCACACATGGTTTCGCGTAGCTACATCATATTGCACATGAATGCTGTATGTTGTGTGTGTGTGTGTGTGTCTGTTGATTTCTTATTAATTTTGCACCTGTGCCTTTGTCTTTCTGTGTGCTTCCTGTCTGTGTGTATTGTGTGCTCCTGTATGTGGCTGTGTGTGTACTTTTTGTCTTGCATTTCCTGTGTGCGTGTGTGTCCAGGCGTCTGATGTCCTTGAGAGAGAACAAGACCACCGGGAAATGGAACTACAATGAGATCTGCATGGGCAGAGACCGGACCTGCAGTTTCCCGAAACTCATCAACAGTTACTACAAATACATCATCTCCTTTGCTGAGGACGAGGCTGGTAACTCACACCCTCTGCTTGGGAGTTCAGGAGTTTCAGAAAGACGGGGGAATTTCTCTGTGGTTTTCTCTGTGGTCTCTGTGGCCCTTTTGTACACTGTAGAACACATCGGTTCTGCTCCTGGATTCTGGGCTTTTCAATCTCAATTCAACCAATTCAGAAATTGAAAAGGCAGAACATTTTCATTTCCAAACTTCTACTTGGGGGAAAATTTTAAAATAACTTGAGGAATTAATATAATTTTTTTATTGATGATAAACTGTGTATCAATAAAATCCGATTGTGTTTGAAAGTTGACCAGCCGTGTTCTGATCTTGTATCTTGCCCTCTCTCTCTTCTTGTCCTGTCTGGGTTACAGGGGAACTGTACTTCCTGGCCACAGGGGCCCCTAGTGCCACTGCCAGGGCTGGAGTCGTCTACAAGATAGTGGACCCCTCCAGGTAGGAACTGACTACCCTGGGGCATCCGTTTGGATAGCATAATCAGTTCTCTGTAGTTTTTCAGACATCTCGTCCTAATCATCTTGTTTGAATCATCAACTTTTTGCTGCCATCACTGTCAGACCACGTTTCTAAATATGTTCTCATGCCTCTCTCATATTGTCTCCCTCCTCTAGGAGAGCTCCCCCTGGCAAGTGCAGCTTCAAGCCAGCACCAGTCAAGATAAAGGGCAAGCTGATTCACTTCCACCCCAAGGAGGGTAAGCGACACCAACACCACAAACAAACGCACCTGTCCTCCTCGTGTCTTCTCAGGCTACTATGAGTCACAGTCTGAGTGCTCTAAATGTTAATTTCTTTCTCGCTCGGCTCCCTCTCGCAGAGTTCGTCATCAACAAGAAGCCCACGACAACCGCTGCCCCCACCACCACCACCAAGAAGACTACTACAGCACCACATCCACGTCCAACAAAAGCTAGCCACAGACCTCCAGGCACCAGCCACACAGCTAGACCCCTCACCCCCTCCCGCACACTCAGGAAGCCTGGAGGGGCAACGACGCCCAGACCGGGCTACGCCACCACAAGAGCTCCTCACAAGAGAACCACACCCTCAAACACTATCACCGTTGCCCCAGGTAGGAGAACTGCCCCCTCAAGGTTCACCCCTACCCCCAGGCCCCGAGCCCTGCTTACCCCAACAGGAAGGGGGCCCTCTTCGGCCACTATGAGACCTCTGAACCCCCCACACACCACCGGACATACCCAGACTACCCCCCAACCCCGGACCAGCCCCCGCCCCAGGCTCCAGACCACTCCTCGTCCAGCCTACTGGACCCCAGCCCCCAAGTCCACCTCCAAGACCCTGAGGCCTAATGTCACCCTCCCCAAGGCCCAGGACAACCCCCTGAAGCCGCGGGGCGACAAGATGGACAACTCCAGCCCCAACCAGGTCCACAAGGGCCGGGGCCAGGGTTCGAAACCCCCCAGAGGCAGGCACAGGCGCAGGAAGTCACGCGCGGGCTCGGTGAGACTGGTCAATGCCGACCAGCGTCTGGACAGGGGGCGGGTGGAGATCTTCATAAGGGGGGAGTGGGGGACGGTGTGTGATGACCTGTTCACCAGCAGCGCGGCAACAGTGGTGTGTCGCCAGCTGGGGTACCCCTTTGCGCTGCGCGTGGCTAAGAGGGCGGAGCTAGGTGAAGGAAGTAGCGATGTGCGCATCCTGTTGGACGACGTAGAGTGTGAGGGGACGGAGAGGACGCTGTTGGACTGTAAGCGGGCCAAAGTGGGAAAACACAACTGCTCCCACCAGGAGGATGTGGGGGTGGTGTGTGGATACCTGGAGGAGGAGTGAGCTGGAGAAGGTTCTCAGATGCAGCCTCAAGCTGATTGCGATCCGATTCTCCAAAATCCTTTTTTTTACCTTCCTGCTCTCCTCTGTCCCTCAACCCACTTGTGGAGTGTGGAGAGAGATGAACAGGACCAGGACTGGGGTTTTCTGGGACACCAACAGGGGGCTGCTCTCCTTGTCACAAAGATTGAAACAACACACCTTTATATGGCGGACAATTACATACTGCCCTTTTAAACTGAGAACAAAGTTACAGTTGTTTTTTCACATATTTTTTTATACAATGTGAGATGAGATGTGTCGAAGTAATACATCAAAAGATAATGATTATGCGTGATGATTAATTAAATGAAAAATGCTGGCCATTCTGTACTTTACTGTATAATATATCAAATTCAACAGAGTGTATGTAAACTGGTTCTTGGCACAGGGTGCCATTTGTTACAGGGTGCCAATAAACGATAGTTCACAATTATGATGCTAAATTCTTCTTCTAAACGTTATTTCTGATTATTCAGGACAGAGCACCATGATTCACTTTGCAACACTGCCCTCATGGGAACAATAGTAAACATTGCAACGTTACTGCACACGTAGCAAGACATTTGAGTGCGTATCCCAGACAGTAACATGATGTACACAATATGTTTTTCAGATTGGCTGGTAGGGGCTTTTAACTCTAGAACTCAAGACAACTATCCACTCGGCAAACGTTTTATATGGCTCTGAGCCAGACATACTTGGCCGGTATTGCCCATTACCAGTATCAGAGAGGGGTAGGGGGCGGCGACGGCATCCGCTCTACTGTTTCCGGTCCGAGGCCGTATCCGTCCATTCATTTTCTTGTGGCCAGTTATCTACTAGCTATCTAGATAATATAACGTGTCGGTGTTTTATCCTACTGAATGGATTACACGCCAACACAAAGTGGGTTCAAACAGCGTAAGTTACGTAGCTATGCAGTTTGTTGTGGTATAAAAACGTCACACTGTCTTTGCCCAGATAAAGGCAACACGAATTATGTTAGTGCTAAGCTCATTTAAACCGTATCGTAATAGCTACTGTAGCTAGCTCTGAATATTCACGTAACAACTACACACTAGCTGACGCCGGCAGACCCGTTAATTATTTAGCGTCCACATTTATCGGTAGCACTAGCTAGTTATCTCGCTAACGTAAGCGAGAAAATAATAGTAGTCAGCTTAGAATGTTCTCATCTTGAGTAGTGAAAGTTTGAGGGTTTGAGAATTGTAAAGTTAATGTTTTCTGTGTTACCTTAAACTAGCTATGCTAACGACGTGTTCTCGTCTTGGGCGAATGACAGCTCACTCAACTGATCTGGAGTTTGATATTTAGGGGCACACACCTTTTATTTCGTTTTATATTCATATTGGTGATTTCCTTGTACTTTTCTCTGAATGCATGGAGCTGACTTACCCCACCTCTATTAAACTATTCGAGTTAGAGAAAATGTCGCTTGGCTTTCGTTGCAGAAGGGCTTTCGAGTAAAATAGCAGCTTCCGAAAGTAGCAGCTTGACTGGCGGTTTTTCTCAGATCGAGTTTGAGTTTCTTCCGCTACCACAACCCCAGTTTAATTTAATCCTCATGTTATCTTCAATCTAACATATTTTATCCAGCAGCAGTTCTTACGTCCAGAAAAAGTTTTCTTGTGTTTTTATTGTCGACTACCTCAATTTAAATAAAAAAAACATCCAGAATACCTTAACCCCGACCATGGAAACATTTGCAAATAACCATAACATCTCACCTAACATGGTTATGCTAAAGTAGAGGAAATGTGCACGTTATAGTGACCTCAATTACATCTTAAACAAATGTGTGTAATCCCTCAACTCTCTCATCCATATCTTCTCCCCACTTCTTTTATTTACCACTCCCTTCTTCTCCACCTCTCGTCTCTTTCACCTCTCCCCTCCCACAGAGCCTAAGATGAGACAGAGGAACACTGTGGAGGGCCCAGACCCCATGTTTGAGGACACCAGTGCAGCACCAGGCCGAGGCCCAGGACTGGCAGCCCAGCCTGGGGGATACAGGGGCCAGGAGGCTGGGCCTGGAGCCGGTGGCTTTCCTGGGCAGACCCTGCTGTCAGACCCCATGTCTAACCTTGCCATGGCCTACGGCAGCAGTCTGGCCAGCCAGGGAAGAGAGATCGTGGACAAGAACGTAAGTTTGCAGTCGTCTGCTCCGGTGCTTGGTTAGTGGAACTGGGGCCGAGTCAGATGTCAAATCCAGCCAAATCTGACTGTGCATTCCAAGGTCCATTCCAAGTTTCCTGTGAATAACATAATAACAATGTTATCATTTAGCCTAGCTGACACTTCTGTCCAATGCCATGTTCTATCTAACAATTTTGGAATGTTATAGTTTATTGGAGTAGCCCAGTTAGGCTCTCCAAGAAATAACCCCTCTCTCTCTCTCCACTTCTCTCCCCCTCCCTCTCTCCCTCCATCTCTCCCCCAGCTGGACCGCTTCCTCCCTGTGTCCAGGCTGAAGTACTACTTTGCGGTGGACACCGTCTACGTGGGCAAGAAGCTGGGCCTGCTCGTCTTCCCCTACATGCACCAGGTAGCGCACAGCCACTGGGCCAGCTAACTCTGTTTATAGCACACCCACCAGGAACCACTTCATGTTCTCATTCAACCACTGCTTTAATGTGAAGCATGTGTTGTGGGTATGTGCCTTTTCTACCTGGTGAGAGTCTAAATACTCCCAGCGTTTTCTTTTAAGTTCCAGTTTATTGTCATATGCACCCAACAAAGTTATTTCCAATGACACGCTTGATATCTCTGAAGTAGACACGAGAGAACGAGATATAATAAACCCCTCGCGTGTTTGTGTTGTTTAGAACTGGGAGGTGAGCTACCAGCAGGACACCCCTGTAGCCCCGAGGTTTGACATCAACGCCCCTGACCTCTACATCCCAGGTAACCCTTCACCTCTCGTTCGTCCCCTGCAGCCACTGTCCACGCCTTACGTTTTTTTTGTCCCCTCCTGCAACCATGGGATATCTTACATTGTCTTCGTCTCCTGCAGCTATGGGATTTATCACCTACGTGCTGGTGGCTGGCTTGGCTCTTGGAACTCAGAACAGGTAAGTGATCTTGTGATCAAGTGTGTATGAGACACAGACAGATGTGTATGAGAGACAGGCAGTTGTGGGAGACACAGACAGTTGTATGAGTCAGACATGTGCACAGACATCAAGAACACACTTGCTCACCTACCCTTACTCATCCTAACTCCCAATTCCTCTCTCTCCCCTTCCACCCATCTCTCTCCGGACTACCTACCTCTCCCCTCTCCCTGCACATGTTCCCCTCCTTCCTGCCTCCCCATCTGCCCTCTACCCACCCTCCCTCTCTCTCCCCCCCCGCCTGCTTTCTTTACCCACCCCTCCTTCCGTCCCGCCTCCCCCTCTACCCCTCTACCCCTCCCGGCCTCCCCCTCCCCCAGGTTCTCTCCAGAGATCCTGGGCATGCAGGCCAGCTCAGCCCTGGTGTGGCTCATCATGGAGGTGCTGGCCGTCCTGCTCAGCCTCTACCTGGTCACCGTCAACACAGACCTCACCACCATCGACCTGGTGGCCTTCTCTGGATACAAATACGTCGGGTGAGGGGGGAGGGGAGGGGGGTGAGACGGCCACCGGTGGACAAGGACAGACGTCCTCGGCTTCCATCCTGGGAGCTCTGGTCTGGAGCTGGTTTGTGGTGTGTGTCGATGGTGACGTGAGCCGGGCTTGTGCTGTGTGTGTTGAAGGATGATCGTGGGCGTGGTGGCGGGCCTGCTGTTCGGCCGGACAGGATATTACCTCACGCTGCTCTGGTGCTGCGTCTCCATCTTCGTCTTCATGGTGAGACGCAGGACTACAGGGTACTTCCTGTCTGTCTCTCTCCCAGCTGTCCTGGTGCCTCCGTCTGGCTCTGGGCTCTGGCATGTCTGTCTGTCCGTCTGTCTGTCTCTTTCTCTGACCGCATCTGACTGGCAGGAGATGTCTGGTTGGGTGGGTGTCTGTCTGCCTCTGTCTTTTTGACCCCTGTCTTCCTGTCTCACCCACTGTCTGTCTCTCTGCCGGTCTTACCCAGGATTGGAAAGTAGCAGCTGCAAAATGCAGGTGATTTTGCTTAACCTAGCAGGCATGGTGGGGGGCATCTAAAAGTAGCAAATGTAAACCAATCATGCAAATGCAGTATCACCTCAGGTCAAGCAACCTGTATAGGCTAAAGGCCTTTACACACCCAGAGTAGCAATCTCCAGCTAAAACGCTTGTTTTTCTCAGTCAGCGGGGCCAGGTAGCACGCCACGCAGAGGCAGAGGTGTCCAGCGTTTGTCGGGGGATCTGGGGGTGTCACAACACCGTGGTGACAGCTGTACTTTGGTCAACATCTGCAGAGAGGAAAAGTATCATAGCCAAACTCTGCACTGTCATGTCAGTTCGCCGTCTACTTGTTTGCAATGTAGTTTATTAACTCCTAGATTACAGCTGAGCTGGCCAGATAGCTAGCTGAACTCTGGGGAAAGTCTAGGAACTCTGGCAATCCATGCTGCTGGTCTCACCCCCTGTCTGTCTCTCTGTCCCACCCCGTCTGTCTCTCTCTCTCTGTCTCACCCCCTTTATGTCTCTGTGTCACCTCCTTTCTGTCTCTCTCTTTGTGTCTCACCCCCTGTCTCTCTGTCTCACCCCCTGTTGGTCTCTGTTGGTCTCATCCTGTCTCTCTCTGTCTCACCCCCTGTCTGTCTCTGTTGGTCTCATCCTGTCTGTCTCCCTCTCCAGATCCGTACGTTGCGTCTGAAGCTCCTGTCAGAGGCAGCAGCTGAAGGTGTTCTGGTCCGAGGAGCCCGGAACCAGCTGAGGATGTACCTTACCATGTCTATAGCCGGAGCCCAGCCCATCTTCATGTACTGGCTCACTTACCACCTGGTCCGGTAGAGCCACAACCAGGAAGCACCAGCACCACGGCCTGAATCCTGACCTGGGAGCAGAGGGGGGGGGGGGGGGGGGGGGGGGAGGTAGGGGTGACCTCTGACCTCTGTTGAGAGGTCAGGATAAGGGGTAGGGGTGATGATAAGGAGTTTCTAACGATTAAGGATTCAATTTGTTTGAAGGGTTTACAGTTGTTGTCTCATCAGATGCTCTCAGTGGGGTTGGTTAAGGTTGTCTCATGTGATTGCCTTCTACAAGACTCGCCAGAATGTTCTTCAACCCCCCCCCCCAGTCCTCCTACAGAAATACAGTAACCACCTCCACACTCATTGACTTGCACAGCTTACACAGAACCACAGAAGAAGAGCGTTTTTAGGCCAAGGCAGGTGTCTGTCTCCCAGCACAAACTGAACAGTGGCCTCGTCGACTGAACAGTCTTTTTGTATCGTTCTTTCTACCTATTTGTCCAGATAATGATACGCCACTGATTGGTCTTCTCATGTGTTTGGATACCGTGTAATTCTTTGTGATTATGTGTTTGTAAGTATGCGTTTGTCAAGAAGCTTGTGTGTTCATCTGGGAAGCACGGATGGAAGAAGCAAGCCGTCGTTGTCCGTCCAGTCCACTCCACGAAGGCTCATGTCATGGCCCAGCTTTTTATGAAAACACCATTTGACATCTGTTGGACAGACCAGCTCTGTAGTCAGTCAGGCTTAGGCCTGTTCGAAAACCAGAAGCATTTGAAAACCGTTGCGTACGGAACAGAACACATCGAGGCGTACCACAGGAAACGCAACTTCTCACTGTTTCCATCAATGTCTTGCCAAGGCCAAGCCAGAGAAACAGGAAGTGGAGGGATGTGAAGATATGGTGTGAGAAGTGATGATCTATTTTGCTATGTGAAACACGACATGGGTTCTCAAGATGTGGTGGACGTTGATGTGCTGCTGCTTTGGTCTGCACACTCATCTCAAGATGGGTCTATACGACTACCGGTGTAGGCCTTTCATGTTTTTATTCATTAATAATATTTAATATTGTCAAACCAGAAATAAAATATATTGTAATGGTATGACAGTGTTGTGCTCTTTATAACCTGGATTCTGGCACCTTGGGTGCTGGGTAGCTAATTGATGACATTATCATTAAAAAATTGTTTTGAATAGCAGGTTTGGTTGAAAAAGAGCAGAGAGAAAGAGTGAGAAAGAGTAAGCCTCACCTTCAAGGTCAGAAGAGGAGGTTGTGGCCAGTCCAATGTGTATCTGACAGGATGTGATGTCATTCTTTAAGTCCTGTGTGTGTGTGGTCATGCAAGCATGTTTTCTTAAATGATTTTGACAAGTCGAATGTCTTCTCAGAATAGTTAGCTGCAAACGGGAACCACAGGCTTGTCCAAGTAACTTGATACTGATTGTATTGTGAACATGTGAACAACATGCAGTGTTAATGTGTGACCACTAGGGGGCAGAGCAGCTCCTCATGTGAGACGAGCACGGGGGGCAGAGACAGACAGTGTTTAACATTGTCAGACTTAACTGTGTTTTTAGTAGCCTTTCATACTCCCCAATCACCTTCATAACGGTATCCCTACAATATGCAGTCAATCACAAAGTGATCATGTACGTGACTCATGTCATTGCTTCGAAGAATCCTTTAAAAAAAGTATTTGATATATGCAAATCACTTTTTCTCTCACTCGCTCTCTCTTTCTCTTTCTTTCTAAGCACACACACAATACAAAACTCTCCTCCTCCTTCCCCTCCATCTCCTCATCTTCCTCCTCATCTCCTCCTTCTCCCTCCATCTCCTGGTAAACAGTAGGGACATTAAGCCTCTATAGTAAATCTTGGCCAGGCCCCCTGACTCCATGCTAATCACCCTCGCCGATTTCCATGGTCCACATTACCATACAGATGTTGCTAAGAATGAGCGAGCAGCTTCACAAAGGCCCTGCTCTGAGAGGTGTGGCCCTTTCATATCTCCCAGCAGCCCTCTCAAACACCACCCCTCCCTCTGACCCCCCCTCACACACACACACACCCCTGGCCCCTAGAAACCAGCAGCTAGCTATTGTCTGCCTCTCTTCAGCTGTGGGATGTCTTCAGTGTGCTTACAACAGAATGCCGGGACAAAGATGAACAATGCTCACACACACACACACAAACCCCCTCAACTTCTGTTCCCTTCTGTCTCAGTGTGTGTGAGAGAGACCCAGTAATGGATGGAAATCAGTCACAAGTATCATGTGCTTCATTATGCAGTCAGGTCACTTTTGTTCCAGCATCTGTTGCAAAGTTTGGTTTATTTTTTGGACTAAAACCCTCAGAACCGTGAAAATGCATGTGGTTTGATAATCTAAAGTGGCTCATCTTGAAGAAACTGTGGAAAGGAAATTATGCATCGACTCATCATAATCTAAATCCTACTTTGAAAAGACAAGAGAAAAAGATGAGTTCTTTCCCTTTTTTAAAGATTTTGTTTTATTTTTAACCAAACGGGAAAAATATATTAAGATACAAACTGGGATTTTACATCCCATGGAATGTAAACAATGCACTTAAATTATATAAAAACAAAATGATATAAAACCAACACAACATAGTTTTTGCTTAAAAAACAAATAAATAAGTATTTAAGTTAACAAATGCAAAGCCTCGTTTGTTAGTTTGCAGTCACAGTTAAGGCCCAAGTCAAGACAACTCTAGTCCTTCCTAGTTGAACAGCAGATATGACCCGCCCACCTCATGGCTCACTAAAAGGCAGGTCTTCTGTAAGTTCCAAAGGTTAAAAACAACCATAACAAAACATACACAGTAGTTCATTGATTTCACAAGCCTCTTAAATCGTTTGCGTGCAGGAGACCAAGCTCATAAAACTCATTACATGGTCATTGAGGAAACTCGAATCAAACAAACAACCAGCAAAGATACTAAAACGTACGTCGACAATCACAAGTCTATCAGGAGGCATCACCGGAGAGAAACCGACCATAACAACAGAATAACCTTTGAACCCCCAATGGGAGCATGTGATTGGCTGCCTGGCTGAGGATAAGAGGAAGGAATGAAAAAAAGAAACTGAAGAAAGGGAGTTTGACCTCCCTCCTCTCCCTCATCCCCCTGTACCCCCCAACTCCTTCCTGGGCCACTGAGCAGCTGTCTTACGCTATCCAACAAGAGCGAGGAGTATTGATTGGATGAGAAGTATTGATTGAACAGGCTAACTTAATAACAGTATCACTCTCGCTGGCATCGTAACATTCCTCTGCAGTTTGTTTCATATTAAAACCTTAAAGCTACAAAATAGCTCAATAGCAAGGCAGACTGTAAGCACAGTAAAGAACATTCTCCTGCATGGGATCCCAAATGCATTACACAATCAATACAAAAAAATGACTCTGCAGAACACACAAAAGGGAATAAATTACTACAAACTGGTTAGACTAGCGATTTATAATACTGGGAGTTAAGTCACCTTTACTAAAGGCTACTTCCTGCGTGCAGTACATCAGGGGGAGGGGGCTGTAGAGAAGTCTATGTTCAGCTTTGGTTATACACTAGAGGGTATTCAGCTACAAGAGGAACCAGTGGAGTGTGTCCACGCGCACGTCACATCTACACACTTCTGCAAATAGAAACCATGGTTAATCCCATAATACCTGACACCTTATATAAAAAATATTATAATAAAGATCAAATAATGGGTACAGAAAATTCCTACATGGAACTCTCATCATCTAGGCTACATTGTGAATGTAAGGCCAGGCAAAGCACCCTTTAGAATCTAACACGGGTATACAACAGTATACATGGGTTCTGATCATCAACATTAACGTGGGGACGGAACTTTACAAGACACAGAGCAGAGCTACACCTGCAGAGAGTAGGAATGCAATATGCACAAAGTTAGTCAGACGGACGGTCCGACAAGCAGTCTGAAAGTCGAGTGGACAGTCAGAAAGTCCGCCAGGCAGTCAGAACTTCAGCCGGGTGGACTGGACTAACCGGCCTCAGTCGTCCGAGACGGACAGGCGGCTGAAGATGGGCAGGCGTCGTCCCTCGAAGCTGGGCGACTCGGATCCGCTGAGGCTGCTGGAACTGCTGTAGCCCTCCAGGTCGGTGAGGGACTCGGCCGAGGAGCAGCGGTGGAGCACGGGCAGGGCCGGGAAGGAGAAGGCCTGGCGCTGGCTCTGGTGGTTCTGATGGTTCTGGTGGTTCTGGAGCTGAATATGACACTTCTGGGCCACCTGGACCACCGGCCCCCCACACACGGCCTGGCACTTTGAGGAGGACAAGGAGTCAGTGAGGGCGTAGAAGCGTGGCGTGCCCGGCTGGTCCCCCCCCAGGTCCGAGGAGAAAGGGTAGGCCTGTCTGAAGGCCGCCGGCTCAGGCAGGAGGGGGGAGAGGAGCTCAGGGCTCCCTGTGGATGGAGGGGGGGACACGGAGGAGGCCCGGGAGAACAGCATGGGGTCCTGGAGGGGCTGGAACCCAGTCAGCAGCTGCGGACGGAAGGCCGGAGAGGAGGAGGAGGAGGAAGAGGAGGAAGAGAAGCCGGCAAAGCTGATGCTCTGGCGGAGCAGCTGGGGGCGCTCTCTGGCCCAGGGGTGCTGGGTACCCGGGGGAGAGTCCTGCTCCTCGTTGTTGTGGACAAAGTGGCAGCGGGAGCCGTAGGGGCAGAAGCCGATGGTGTGGAAGGTGCGGCACGGCTCTGTCTTGTACTTGGGGTGGCGGCTCAGGCCGCGCACCTCGTCCATGCCGTGGGCGAACTGGCACTTGGAGCCGTACTTGCAGGTCCCGCTCTCCTCATACGTGCGGCACAGTTCAGTCTTGTAGCGCGTGGAGAGCGGAGGGGTGGGGGCGGGGGTCAGGCACTTGGAGGTGGACAGAAAGCCAGTGCTGAGGCTCAGGCCTGGCGGGGGCATCAGGGGCGGGGGGGTGGGGAGCTGGTGTTCGCGCGAGCCCAGGCTGCCGACGTTGCCCTCGATCATACTGACAGAACGGTCCACGCGGAACGGAATGTGGTTGAGAGACGAACGCGGCAGCTGTTGCTGGAACTCCCGGCTCCACGGTTGGTTTCCGGAGCTGAGAGGCCAGCCAATGGGCTCAGCAACGGGCTCCACGCTGCCGTTGTTGAACTTGGAGTTGGGGAGAGTCACCGGACACAGCGAGTGCCTGCGCTGGAAACCCACGACGCGCTGTCTCTGCGTGTTGACTGGAAGGCCATCTGTCATGTCCAGACCGTGGAAATTCTATCACATAAGAAGGCAGCAGAGGGTCACATTCCATGGTCGATGAGCTAAACCTCTCCACATCAATACAATTTAGCTAAAACAAAACCGATTGTAAAATATTGCCACAAGTTGACTGTTTGCAGGTTGTATTTAGGCATGGTGAGATTTAAGACCATGGAACAAACTTTTGTTTAAACGGTAAAACACATTTCTTAAAATAGCCTTGTTGTTTAAATGTTGCCAAGAAACGTAATCAATGTGACATTAAACAAAGCTTTAGTTACTCATGCATCAAAAATAAGTTGTAAAACCAACAAAACAGCCTGTATTAGCCTATGGCATAATCGCCAGATAAAAGTTAACTTTTCTATCGTCTAACTGATCAGATTTTTACCTTGCAAAACTCCTCGTCCAGCTCCAGAAAAGGGGTCAGGAAATTGGAAGGCATTGTGTCTATGCCTGTGTAATATGTCCGATGCGGTGGAGAATCCGTCGAGAGAGTAGAGAGACGCTCAAAAGAAGCGCTTCTAAACTTTCCTCACCATCTGCCGGAATCTGTATAAGTAGTTGGGGAAGCCTGGCTCCTCCCCCTGGGTGACGATGCGTGTCTTGCGCGGAGGTTGACCCCTCTAGTAAAGGGGTCTCTTGAATGAGTACTCTCTCTCTCTCTCTCTCTCTCTCTCTCTCTCTCTCTCTCTCTCTCTCTCTCTCTCTCTCTCTCTCTCTCTCTCTCTCTCTCTCTCTCTTTGAATACATTAGGCCCCTAGAAAAAAGTTCTGACTGAATCTGTGCTAGTGGGGAAAACCCAACTCCAAAGTTACACCAGCAGGCCTCACTCTCATGTGAGTTAGGAAGATCACATATTCCTATACAAGACATATAGATCTCTGTAAAAATGCTTATTGAAACATGCTCAAAGACAATCTCCAGTTCAGTATAACCACTTTGTGTATGAGTGGACCAGCCTACGGTAATGTAATGACTGACAGGATGTTGAGGGTTATTTGATATTTGAAAAGGACTCCGTTGTCATTGTGCGTCCCAGCCTGCAGGGGGGGGGGGGGGGGATGGACAAAGGCTCCACAGAGATGATGTTGGTTCAGAGATTCACTTGTAAATGTGGAGCCAGAGCAGCAACAAGAGTCCCACCCTCAACTCCACTGGCCTGCATTGTATAGTGAGCCAAGTCGTTTGGGAGGGATGTGTGTGTGTGTGGGGAGTGGTTGGGGGGGGGGGGGGGTAGGGGGGTTGCATGTGCGTGAGTCTGTGTGTAGTTGTGTGTGTGTGTCGGGGGAAGGGTTGTGAGAGAAAAGAGCAGTTTAACAGTAAGAAGTTTGGAGATCAAGTGACTTTGCTGGCATTGTTATCTGAAGATGGCTGAGGATTGCCGATGATTGTTCAACCGATAATCCATACGCCCATTCACCCATTCATCCAGTCATCCAGTCGTCCCTTCATCCGCTCACCTGTTCATTCCTTCATCCCTTCTCCCATTCATCCCTTTATCCCTTCATCCCTTCACCTGTGGAGAGAACATCAGCCCTCCGCTCACCAGGTGAGCTACCAGACTGCACCGTGTCCAGCCTCCAGTTAGTGGCACACACAAGGTCAACCAGTTCAGTAGGAGCTGTTGTGACGTGTTGAATCTAATCTGGTATTAAGGAGTGTACTCACATGTTGCTCCCCATGCCTGAATGCTTCAGCCTGGAGTTGGATGTTTAAACTTCCACTGGAGCAATGCCCCCCTCTCTCTTCATTGGTTTAACCAGAGGTGCTTCCTCATGGATGTACTTATGAACGTTTGGACCGATGAAGGCTGTGTCTGTGACTGTCTAACCCTGAGGTCAAGGAAGTGGCAGCGTTATTGAGCAGCTTCTTATCTTCACTGTGTCTTTTTTTATTCTCTGGAAGTGAATGAAAGGGACTTTGTAGATGCACATACTTATTGACAACCAGTATATCCAGCATGTAAGTATGTGTGTACTCATACTTTGTAAGTACACTTTAAGGATTGTTTTTTGTTTTCTGGGCCAAGTATCATCTCTCTGGTCCCTCTGGATAGAAACACAGTCAACACTGACCGTCTAAACACACTTCAAACCCCAGCTCTGTCTTTTCATGGCTTGGAGGGTAAACCAACACACACAAATGTACACAAAAACCTCCAGAATGAGAGAGACAGAGAGAGAGAAAGATAGAGAGAGAAAGACCTAGAAAGAGCGAGTCAGAGAGAGAGAGGAGTAGAATTGCAGACGTGTGTGTAACACAAGTGGTTTTGTGACGGTCTCAGTATGTTGCATGGATGCTGTTACTTCATACTTCAACACTCACTCATTTGACACGTTATCCTCCCTTCCCCTTCCCCCCCACTCCCCACCCCCCTCTCCCTTTCTCTGCAGGGCCATGCCACTTTTCCACCAATTATCCATAAGCTATGGTTGTCACCGTGGCAACAGGGCCCCCAGCCCTCAGAGTCCTCACTGGGAGGGACTGGCGTGATCACACTGAGAGCAGGCCTGCTGCACACTCACTGCTGAGGCCTGGGTGAGAGACCAGGGTCTGGGGAAGGAGACCAGGGCCTGGGTGAGAGACCAGGGTCTGGGGAAGGAGACCAGGGCCTGGGTGAGAGACCAGGGTCTGGGGAAGGAGACCAGGGCCTGGGTGAGAGACCGGGGCTTGGGGAAGGAGACCAGGGCCTGGGTGAGAGACCGGGGCTTGGGTGGGGGACTGCCAGCATGCCAGCCCCTTGCAGATTCCTCCTCAGCTATAGATGACAACCAGGGAGGAGAGGGTTGGAGGGGGGTGTCATAGAGATGAGCTGGTCGTTGGGGTGGAGGGGTAGAGTGGGGGATTGGTAACTAGGATGAGAAAAAAGTAGAGGGAGGGGAGAAGAGATGGAGGGAGGAGGGGGTGGATAATTCATTTTAATGAATCAGGACACACTGATGGAACCTTGAACACAACAGTCAGGGGAGAGGGCTCTGATCATAAACATACACTAATAACACACACACATACACACTCTAATAACACACACACACTAACAACACACCCACATGGACCAAGATGTCCATGAGTCCATGCTTCTGGATCCAGGTACCATTTACCTCTGTGTATTCATCTTGCACTTCTCTGCAACCAAACTCATAAGCGTTCAATAGTGACACACACACACACACACATACATACATACACAGCCTTAAAATAACATTGACAGCTGCTCAAGAGACTGGATGCTTTAACACCCAACAACACTTCTCACATTCACACGCTGCCTAAACCAGACATTCTGCGTGTGTGTGTAAGTGTAAGTGTAAGTGCGTGTCTATGTATGCATCTGTGTGTGTGCGTGTGTGTGTATACTTGTGTGTGTGCATGTGTATGACAGTCTGGGCATTGTAAGCCCCAGACACAGTTTGAACACAGTGCCCTAACAAACATCTACCAAGCGACACACAGACAGCAGTTGGAGAGCAGTTGGCAGGAAGTTTGGTAGGCCGTATTGGGGTTGTAAAAAGAGGGTATTCGGAGCAGTCGCTTTGTACGAAGAGATCTTAGGAGTGGGGTTTCTGGAGCTTTCTGTTT
>NC_085028.1:5920157-5950157 GCF_963692335.1 Osmerus eperlanus
GGAGAGAGAGAGAGTGCAGCTCGGTGTTGAAGGAGGACACTGCAGTACAAGACTCGTCCACCAGGGGTCAGTGTCGCACCAGCCCCTCACGCCGTAGCAGCGCTTCACTGTGAACATTGTTTTAAGCTCTGGCAAGCTGCTGCATTCACACACCCCTGTCAGCTCTGCCGCTAAACAAGCCTATAAAACAATGGATGGTTCATCCCTCTAAGCCACTACTCTATTCATGGTTATGGCACACACAATGAGGTCAAACAGAGGGACTGTCCGTGTGTGTGTGTGTGTGGGGGGGGGGGGGTGGTATGTGTATTTGTGCATGACTGTGTGTGTGTGTGTAATCTGTGGGCTTTTGTGTGGGGAGGTTGAAGGTGTGTGTCTGACGAGAGTTGAAGACACCCCAGTGCAGCTCTGGCCAGACAGATGTATTGTGGATTAGTAGGCAGCTGGTCCAAAGCAGCTTGTGGTGTGTGTGTGTGTGTCTGATATTTCAGCAGATATTAAACCCTGGACAGATATGCTGCTGGTCGGCTGGGAGTAGAAGACTGGGAGGGAGGGAGGGACAGAGGAAGGGACAGAGGGAGGCGTAGACACACAGCGAGGGCGGGTGGGAGGGAGGGGGGAAGAGGGAGAGGGGGGAGGAGAGAGAAAAAAAGGGAGAGAGCGTGACGGGAGGGAGACAGAGGGAGGGGGAGAGAGGGAGAGGGGGGAGGAGAGAGAGAAAAAGGAGAGAGCGTGATGGGAGGGAGACAGAGGGAGGGGGAGAGAGGGAGATATTGAGGGAGGGAGAGAGTGAGATGGGGGGAGAGATTGAGGGAGGGAGAGAGAAGGATGGAGGGAGAGAGGGAGTGTAGGGAGGGTAGGCAGGAAGGAGGCAGATGGGGAGCGAGGAATGATGGAAGAGGGGGGGGGATCACCCAGGCTGGAGGACTAGGGAATAAGGGCTAGTGGAGGCAGGGTTGGACAGGAAGAAACCCAACATAACTGATGGGAAGGGAGGTCATAAGAGGAAAATGTGGAAGAGATTGAGTCAGGGAGGTTTGGAGGGATGGAGGGAGGAGGAGATGGAGCATAGGATGTGTGGAGGCATGGGGGGAGGGATGGGGAGATGGGAGGGATCGATTGAGGGAGGGAGGGATAGAGGGGTGGATAGAGAGATACAGGCAGGGAGGGAGAGAAGGAGGGATGGAGGGAGAGAGGAATGAGGGAGTACTAGAGCCCTGCTAGTCATACTCTAGTGTTTATCTGCTGTGTGATTTTATGATGATTGCTTATTCCCCTCAGCCCAGACTGGCATGGGGAACCAGCAATACCACAGCTGCTGGGCTGTAGAACCAGCACACACACACACACAAAAAGAGACACACACATACACAAAGCCTACTTTCAGACAGACACACCCATGCACACATATATACACACGCACACACACACTCACAAACAGCCATACATATATCCAAACACACATTCTCCCTGTGACACACTTGGTTGATGCAGCTGTAGCAGTGCTTCAGTGGAACATCTGTTATGCTGACTCATCTGAGCTCACTGGAAAGACACGCCCTTGAAACAGGCAGACACATTCGGACTCGCCTGTTCTCTGGTGGTACGCATATCCCCCCGCACACACATGAACTCATATTTTGTCACGCTCATACTCTGATTGGCAGAGCAGCCGTGATCGACAGACCCCACTCACCTATGACAGGAGAGCCTGCTCGGCGAGGCAGGGGGGAGCGGGGCGTCGCCCGTCCTGTGTTATTGTGAGGTGGCGTCGTCCTCCGTGCGCCCGTACTCGGGGTTCAGATCCACCACAGTGGTGCCTCTCAACGCCCCGCCAAACCCCCCCTCGCACCCCCCTCCCGGCCCGTCCTGCCCCCTGTCCTGGGGCGGCGGGGGCTTGCCGCCGGCCGAGCCCAACCCCGTGGAGGAGGAGGGGGGCAGGTGAGCCCCCGGGGCCCCCCCCGCCTGCCCCCCGTTGGTCTGGGAGCACACGTTGCTGACGCGGGCCGCCTTCTGCTTGTAGTGGTTGCTGTGCAGCTTGTACTTCATCAGCAGGATGAAGATGAAGACGAGGACCGAGGCCACGATGATGCCGCCGATGACGATGATCATGGTGCCGCCCAGGAAGTGGTCCCGTATGGAGTGGCAGCGGCCGTACTCGCGCTCGGTGGCGAACGCCACACAGCCCACCAAGCGCGTGCCCGTCAGGGCCGTCACGCCGTCGTCGTACACGGCCAGCACGCACAGGTCGTAGTCGCGCGACGCGGCCAGGTCGCTGAGCAGGAAGAGCTTGTGGGAGGCCGGGATCATCCTGGAGGGGGGGGGGGGGGGGGGAAAGGGAAATGAGAGAGGGGAGAGAAGAGGGGGGATTGTGGAGAGGAAAAAAGAGAGAAGAAGTTGGTGGTGAGGAACGTGGGAGAGTTTGGGAGGAGTGGTGGACAGGGAGAGTGAGAGAGAGAGAGAGAGAGGGAGGGAGGGAGGGAGGGAGGGAGGGAGGGAGGGAGGGAGAGAGAGAGAGAGAGAGAGAGAGAGAGAGAGAGAGAGAGAGAGAGAGAGAGAGAGAGAGAGAGAGAGAGAGAGAGAGAAAGAGAGAGAGAGGAATGTTATTGATGGAAGGATGATTGGAGGAGAAATGTAAAAGTGGAGGTCAGAGAACCAAACAACCTCCTTTTCAACTCGCAAAGATTATTAACCTTGAACAGCTCCACACAAACACACATAAATACACACGCACACACACGCTCGCACATATACACACTCTTGACTACCCTCTCGTTCTCTTCTCTCTCAGACAGGTAAAGCATGATTTACTCCCTGTCTCACACAAACACAGACACACATGTATACTCACACACACACACACACACACATATACACACTAGACCACACAGAGAAGTGTGAACGTGTGTGAGAGGACCTTACATGCATTATTCATACAACCCCCCCCAACACACACATACACACACACACACACTCCTCTTCTTCCACCGCCAGATTATTTCCATTTATGAACTTGGTTGCCGTGGCCACGGGCTCCAAGGTGACGAGGAGAGAGTGTGGTTTCTGAGGCTGGTGGTGTCCACCGGTGATTGGGGGGGGGGGGGGGGGGGGTGACTGTGTGTGTGATGGCACGTGCATTAAACATTTCTCCCGTGGCCAACGGAGCTGTTGGGAAGGGGGGTGAGGAGGGGTGAGGAGGGGTGAGTGGGGGGGGGCAGAGGTCAGAGGTCATCCTCTGTAGAAACCGTGCTTCTACTCTTCACACCCCCGCTGTTCCTATTAGACGGGTCTGTCCTGTCCTGCACACAGGTTAACACTGTCACACACACACTACACACACTATCACACACCAACACACAGGCTGACCCAGCCGCACACAATCTACAGTACACGCATACAAACTAACATATCATGCAGACTAACCCGCCACACACACACTAATACACATGCTAATACACGCACACACAATACTACACAGGCTGACACGCAGCCATGCACACGCTTCCACACACGCGCTAACTCACGGAACCCCCCCTCCTCCACTCTCTCCTCTCAAGTGGATAGGGGAAGGATCAGATAGACTGGGGCTGGGGTTGGGCTGGGGCTGGGGTTGGGCTGGGGCTGGGGGTTGGGCTGGGGCTGGGGCTGGGGTTGGGGTTGGGGTTGGGCTGGGGCTGGGGTTGGGCTGGGGCTGGGGTTGGGGTTGGGCTGGGGTTGGGGTTGGGGTTGGGCTGGGGTTGGGGTTGGGCTGGGGTTGGGGTTGGGCTGGGGTTGGGCTGGGGTTGGGCTGGGGCTGGGGCTGGGGTTGGGGTTGGGCTGGAGTTGGGGTTGGGCTGGGGTTGGGGTTGGGCTGGGGTTGGGCTGGGGCTGGGGCTGGGGTTGGGGTTGGGCTGGGGTTGGGGTTGGGCTGGGGCTGGGGCTGGGTGAGTGGTAGAGGTAGATGAGGGTTGTGAAGGATGAGACTTGGGCGAGTGAGCTGTAGGGTGCATGAGGGGTAGAGGTAAATGAGGGTTGTGCTGGATATGGGGTTAAGTAGTAGATAAGGGAAGGTGGTCATCATTAGTGATGACCACCTTCCACGGAGGCCTGTGGAAATCGTTAGGTCGTCGTTAGGCCGCCGCCTACAGGCGTGTGTGTGGGTGGCGAGTGTGTGTGTGCCTCAGGTTGTGAGAAAGGTTTTCTGGATCAGGAGATAATATGTCCAGATGTAGAACCTCAGACCTCAAGCCGTCTGGCCTGCTCTGTTGGAGCTGACCCTGGAAGAGGGAGAGGGGGCCTTGTTCATCATTACCGGATGGGCCTGAGGGGGTGGTCATTATTATAGGAGCTGGAAGGATGGATGGCAGGAGGTGAAGGAGATGGCTGGAGGGTGGCCTAAAAGACGACCGGTGGAGGGAGAGGAGGTGTGTGTGTGTGTGTGTGTGCGTCCAGTCTTGTCAGTTTTGACCTTGTCACAGTCCTTGTCACCAGACTTCCAGTCTGTCACGTCTGAGGACAGAACGTGGGCCAAGCAGGGGCCAGGGGGCGTGCGGTGGGGTGGGGTGAGGGGGTGTGAGGGGGGGTGCCATCAGCTGCCAGAATCGGTAGGGGCGGAGGGCAGGTGGAGGGTGTGCGTGTGTGTGATGCCTTATGAGTATGAGAGGCCGTATAGGCCATAATTCATACTTGGTCTCACATACACACCATGACCTCACATATATACCATCATACTCTCACATATATACCATTATACTCTCACATATATACCATTATACTCTCACATATACACCATTATACTCTCACATACACGCCATGACCTCACATATATACCATTATACTCTCACATATACACTATTATACTCTCACATATACACCATTATACTCTCACATATACACTATTATACTCTCACATATACACTATTATACTCTCACATATACACTATTATACTCTCACATATACACTATTATACTCTCACATATACACCATTATACTCTCACATATACACTATTATACTCTCACATATACACCATTATACTCTCACATATACACCATTATACTCTCACATATATACCATTATACTCTCACATATACACCATTATACTCTCACATACACGCCATGACCTCACATATATACCATTATACTTTCACATATATACCATTATTCTCTCACATATACACCATTATACTCTCACATATATACCATTATACTCTCACATACATACCATTATACTCTCACATATACACTATTATACACTCACATATACACCATTATACTCTCACATATACACCATTATACTCTCATATATACACCATTATACTCTTGCACATAAACTGGCATACTCTCTTACACACACAAAAATACCGTCTTATATGCACCATCATACTAAAGTATGACAATATATGTAAGAGACAAATAGTATGTGTGAAACAGAATGTTACTATATGCAAGAGAATAACAGGATGTGTAAGAGAGAATACTTATCTATGTGAGAGAGAATACTTGTCTATGTGAGAGAGAATACTTGTCTATGTGAGAGAGAATACTTGTCTATGTGAGAGAGAATACTTGTCTATGTGAGAGAGAATACTTGTGTATGTGAGAGAGAATACTTGTCTATGTGAGAGAGAATACTTGTCTATGTGAGAGAGAATACTTGTCTATGTGAGAGAGAATACTTGTCTATGTGAGAGAGAATACTTGTCTATGTGAGAGAGAATACTTGTCTATGTGAGAGAGAATACTTGTCTATGTGAGAGAGAATACTTGTCTATGTGAGAGAGAATACTTGTCTATGTGAGAGAGAATACTTGTCTATGTGAGAGAGTTTGATTGAAACGGAAGGCAGTTTGATTGAAAAGGAAGTAGTACTGAATTCTCAGTTCCTGATTGGCTTACACATGAAGAAGGATTTGGGGTAGATGTAGCTAACGCCCACCTTCCCTATCAAGACGAGACTGAGTGACATGATAAGATGGCAGAGAGTGGGCGGCTTAATGAAGCCATTGGACTCATTAATAACATTTTATTAACATTTTATACTCCAAATGCTGCGGCGTTATTGTAGGGAGGACAGACCCGTTCCTGAATTACGTTTTTACAGTTATTCCTGGGGAAATTATGGAATTAAATTACATATTAACTATACTAAAATACTTGTGCACAATAATATTTGCTAAATGTAGACGTTTTGAAAGGTTTTTAATTTGACCTCGAAGCCTTTTGTGAAAATGAGGCTAGTTTTACGACAGCGACTTTGGATGTATACTAGGCTACTTTAACATGTTAGCTGATTAGCCAGTACGAGTGAGATATGTATACAGTCACATTAACAAACCTCTTCTTTGTAAACTTAAATACGATGGGAACACATCACATTAACAATTCCAAAACGCACCACACGCCAAACAATTTTTTTTGTCAAGCGTCTCTAAACTCAGATTCCGAGTCGGATCCATGAAGCTTTCGTTGCAGTGAATGGGTGCGGGCACTCATCGGGCATATGGGCCTACACTCAAATAGGATCTTAAAAGTCCCAACTGGAAAATGTTGTGAACAGATTGACATCAAGTTCAGTTTGTGGCATTGAAGTTTAGGTTAATAGCCAAGGGTGTAAAGACCACTCGGCTAATTAAAGACGTCAACGGTTAAAACCCCAGTGCCACGGGACGGTATTCACACAGGCATTGGCTTTAATTTAAATGATAGTTTGTTTCATCAATTGAAAAACTGATCTAGGACTTTTGACTCAAGTAGTGGGGGTCGGTATAGCTTCCTAAACAACTATGGAATTCTACATTTGAGTTTTTTAGTGGATTTGCTTGAATCATTGTCAGAAATGTTGGAATCAAAGACGACAGCCATCCACAGTGGCTATTTCTAACGCTAACGATGAAATGCGCCGGCTCTTCAGACCTGGATCAGGTGCATCACGGAGCGGCAGCAGCACTCTGTCAGGAGTCTTAACCGAAATACTGCGGAGTTTGATATTGGGATTGCGCCATCACTTGGCTGGCATTAAGACGAGCTCCTGACAGAGTGCTGCTGCCGCTCCTTGATGCACCTGATCCAGGTCTGAAGAGCCGGCGCATTTCATTGTCAACGTTAGCGTTAGAAACAGCCCCCGCGTATGGCTGTCGTCCTTGATACAACATTTCTGACAATGACGCCTTAGGATTTGGAGTATGCAAAATGTTATTGATGAATCCATCTTGTCATGTCACTCAGTCTCGTCTTGATAGGGAAGGTGGGCGTTAGCTACATCTACCCCAAATCCTTCTTCATGTGTAAGCCAATCAGGAACTGAGAATTCAGTACTACTTCCTCAAACTGCCTTCCGTTTCAATCAAACTCTCTCACAAAGACAAGTATTCTCTCTCATATAGACAAGTATTCTCTCTCACATAGACAAGTATTGTCTCTCACATAGACAAGCATTCTCTCTCATATAGACAAGTATTCTCTCTCACATAGACAAGTATTCTCTCTCACATAGACAAGTATTCTCTCTCATATAGACAAGTATTCTCTCTCACATAGACAAGTATTCTCTCTCACATAAACAAGTATTCTCTCTCACATAGACAAGTATTCTCTCTCACATAAATAAGTATTCTCTCTTACACATCCTGTTATTCTCTTGCATATAGTAACATTCTGTTTCACACATACTATTTGTCTCTTACATATATTGTCATACTTTAGTATGATGGTGCATATAAGACGGTATTTTTGTGTGTGTAAGAGAGTATGCCAGTTTATGTGCAAGAGTATAATGGTGTATATGTGAGAGTATAATGATGTATATGTGAGAGTATAATGGTATATATGTGAGAGTATAATGGTATATATGTGAGAGTATAATGGTGTATATGTGAGAGTATGATGGTATATATGTGAGGTCATGGCGTGTATGTGAGATCAAGTATGAATTAAGGCCTATACGGCCTCTCATAATGCCTTGTGTGTGCCACACAGGGTGTGTTCGTCTCTGTGTATTCTGTGAACATGTTTCTGTCTGTCACACGTGTGTGACAGTGAGTGGGTGTCACATTTTCCCATCACCTGCTGTCTGATATAACCAGTGTGATGCTGTATAATTGCTTGGGATTCAACTCTAGGCTCCAGCAGAACAGACATATAGGCAATTACTAGGTACTGATCCCAGGATGAAAGAGAGGGACAGAGAGAGGGGAGAGAGAGAGAGAGAGAGAGAGAGAGAGAGAGAGAGAGAGAGAGAGAGAGAGAGAGAGAGAGAGAGAGAGAGAGAGAGAGAGAGAGAGAGAGAGAGAGAGAGAGAGAGAGAGATAGACAAAGGGTAAAAAAAAAAGATGACATAAAAGCTGTTCTCCCCTTCATCTCCCCCTCCCCCCCCCCCCCCTGTCTCCCGGCTGGGACTGGGACTCATGTGGGCTTAATTGATTTGAAAACGCAAGCGCTGATTACTTTGCGCTTACACAAAGCAAGGGGCCTTCCCATGATTTTTCTTTTTTGGCATAATTAACCGCAAAATGCTTTTCATACGTGTATTTTCTTCCGTTGTAATCCTTCCTGAGGGATCGGACGAGACTTAATTACATGCTCGCAACGCTCCTTCAGCGAGGGATCACCCCAGGGTCACGGATCCGGGGAGGAAGGATGAGATGGAGAATAGAGGAAGAGGAACAGGAGGAATATGAACAGAACAATCAATTGATTAATTTCCTGCACTGTCTATTGTTGGGTGCTGCAATAACCCAGAGAGAGGGAGAGAGAGGGAGTCTGAGAGAGAGAAAGAGAGAGACTGAGACAGACAGTCAGAGAGGGAGAGAGAGAGAGTTGGAGAGGAAGAGAGAGTTAGAGAGGTAGAGATGAAGGAAGATGGTTGTAGATGGGGGGGGTGAGGGAAAGGGAGGAGAGAAGATGAGGAAGTGGGTGGATGGATGAGGCGTGGGAGAGAGCAGGGTGAAGAAGAGAAAGAGAGAGATGGAGCTTGTTTCAGCCCTGAGGCAGGGGATAAGGAGACTCCCGTCTGACTCTGTATTGCTCCAGAGCTATGGCCAGCTTGCTTTATTGTGTTAGAATAAATAGAAGTACTTATCTGTTCAGGGAAAAGCACACAAGGGGAGACAGATGACTGTCAGGGTTGATATTTTCCTTCACACACATACACACACATAACTCACACATACACACACACGCACACGTTCACATGAACACATTATTATGCAAAACAAGCATAAACACATTAAACCATGAACACAAAAATTCCTCCCCATTACATAATAAACAAACACCACTGATAATGCAACACACACCTGAGTTTAATGGGCCGCAGACAAGCTGTAGCTAGCAGCTAGAGGCTAGGGGGGAGAGGCTGGGGGGAGAAGCTGGGGGAGGCGGGTGGAAGGCCCGGGGGAGAAATGGTAGACGAGGCTGGATAGGAGAGGCTGGAAGAGCGGCTGGTGGAAGACTGGAGAAGAGAGGCTGGTAGACAAGGCTGGATAGTAGAGGCTTGGGGAGAGGCTGGGTGTGAGAGGCTGGGTGGGAGACTGGGGGAGAGGCTGGATGAGAGAGGCTGGGAGACAGACTGCGGGAGAGGCTGGAGGAGAGAGGCAGGGAGAGAGACTGAGGGAGAGGCTGGAGGAGAGAGCCTGGGTGAAAGGCGGGAGGAGAGAGGCTGGGTGAAAGGCTGGAGGCGAGAGGCTGGGTGAAAGGCTGGAGGAGAGAGGCTGGGTGAAAGGCTGGAGGAGAGAGGCGGCAGAAGTTGGGGAGAGAGACTGGGGGAGAGGTTAGAGAGGAGAGGTGGGGTGGGTGGAAATCCGGAGTTGAAAGGCTGGTAAAATAGGCTGGTTGGGAGTAGCTGGCATGGGGGCAGGAAGGGAGAGGCTGGAGGAGAAAGGCTGGTGGGGAGGCTCGAGGAGAGAGGGTGGAAGGGGAGGAGGCTGGAGAGGCTGAAGGGGAGAGGTTGTTGAAGAGTGCTTATCAAACACCAACCATTGGAAGGGTTAGTGCATTTTAACAAGGTCCCACATTCATACCACCCAAACACTAACATTGTGTTATTATGTGAGGATTTTTAGATGTTTATATTTGTATATGTGTGGAGATAATGCCTCTTTTCTCCAAGGCTGGCATTCACACATGCATAAACACACACACACACACACGCACGCACACACACACACACACACACACACACACACACACACACACACACACACACACACACACACACACACACACACACACACACACACACACACACAAACACAAACACACACAATCACTTAAAATACTTTACAATGCAACACTTCCTATAAATCCTTCCATGACCCCCTTAGATAGCTCTACAGAGAACAGTTCTGACACTCTCTTCATTACATCACTATACGACCGGCCTTCCACACACTACATCACCGCCAGAGTAGATAATATCCCACTCTATCTCATCCTCAGTCAGGTCACCACATCACCAACTCTGCCTCCTTAGCCCTGGAGACAAGATGGATGCTAGCATGTCCTCTGATTATGGCTCTACATCACCTCCATGTCACTGCAAACTCCATTACTGCTAACGGTTAACGGCTATTGAGGAGAGAAGCTATAGGCCGGGGTTGGCTGATGGCTTATCAACTCTGCAAGGCAATTGGCTGGGGATGGCTAATGGCTAGGATTCATTGCAAAACAACAATACAGGCTTGGAAGAGGCTAATGGCTGATGCTAATGGATACCTGGCAAAAGCCCTACAAGGCTTTACTTTAGGCTGAAGGGGGGTGAGGTCAGTGTTTACCTTTCAGTCATGCTCAAGTTGATTTGACTGTGTTCTAGCATCACATGTGTTAGATGTGCACAGTCAAGGAACAGGCAGAGAGACAAGCAGACAGACAGACAGACAGACATACAGATGAGCAGACAGACATACGTGTACCCACCTGTATATGAGTATATCATCCGTAGAGCTGTTGTACTGAATCTGGTACATGCGGACCCCAGGTATGTGGTTCTGCGGTGGCCAGCGGATGGTGGCGGAAGAAGATGTCAGCTCCGACACGCTGACCCTCTGCTGATCAGACCGGGCGTGGCCCCCGCTGGCGTTGGTGGACTTGATGGAGGTGGGGATGTCCGAGGGCCCGGGGTCAAGCTCCATCTTGGGGTCAAAGTGCGGCGAGGGGTTCACCACCAGCTCCACCGGCGCCGTGGTCTCGCCGGCCGCGTTGGACGCGATGCACGTGAACTTCCCCGAGTCCTTCACGGTGGAGGTGATGATGTCCAGGGAGCCGTTCTCGTAGCAGAGCGTCCTCGACGTGTTCCCGATCAGCTTGTTCTCCGGGCTCACCCAGTGGATGGAAGGTTCCGGGTCACCGACGGACTTGCAGCGCAGGCTGACCTTCTGGCCCTCCATCACGAACATCTTGGAGGTGTGCCGGGTGATCATGGGAGGCTCGCACACAAACTCCTCCTCCCGGATGGTCCAGAAGTACTTCCCCGCCAGCTCTCGGGGCGAGGCGCAGGTCTCCAGGTCGTCCTCGCGGGTCAGTCTCCTCAACCACACCAGCTCACAGTTACAGTGGAGCGGGTTCCCCCCGAAGCTCAGAACCAGGGCGGTGAGCGGAGAACCCTTCATCTTGGCGTAGACGGGGATCCTGAGGAACAGTGGGTCTGGAGGTATCTTCTTCAGCTTGTTGGAGGTCATGTCCAGACGAGCGAGCTTGTGCAGGTTGGAGAAGATGCCCTCGGGGACAAACTCGATGAGGTTGTGGTCCAGGCCGAGGGTGTTGACGGAGGCCAGCAGGGCGATGGTGTCCCAGGGGATGTTCACAAGGTTGTTGTAGGACAGGTCCAAGTCCTCCAGAGTCTCCAGGAAGTCCTGGAAGCTGCCCTCGGAGATGCTGTGCAGCTGGTTGTTGCTCAGGATCAGGTGGCGCAGGTTCACCAGGCCCTGGGGGGCGGGGGTGGGGGTGGGGGGAGGGTGCGAAGATAAGGGGAGGGAGGAAGGGGGATGTTGGTGAGTTGATGGGGGTGGGTGAGAAGGTTGGGGATGGGGGGGGGGTGTAACAGGGTTATGAATCACATGAAAACTGTGAGGGACTGTCCTTTTCTGACAGATAAATACCTTCTCCAATGTGCTATTGCTGGAGAACAATCTGTAAGATCCTGTACATTGCATTTCATTATGCTAGTTAGTACATCTCTCCCTCGATTCCTCTAATGTTAATGACATGTCACATGGGGAGGTAGGGGGTGGGGGGCTGAACCACAGACTATTTCCAGCTTATTCCCCGCAACAAACACCCATAATTCACCCAACCCCCATCCCCTTAACAACCACCACACCTCCCTCAAAGTCCTCGGGATCGCCGCTGTGCCCGTACCTGGAAGTGCGAGTCGTCCAGGGTAGTGAGCCGGTTGGCGTCCAGGTGCAGGGCGTGCAGGTCCTGCAGGTCGGCGAAGGCGTAGGGCATGATCTGGCTGATGGTGTTGCGCGACAGCGTCAGGTGGATCAGGCTGCTCATATTGGCGAAGTCGCGGTGCCGCAGCGTGGTGATGAAGTTGTCCATCAGCCTCAGCTCGGCCGTCTGCCGGTCGATGTTGGGCGGGACGAACAGGAGGCCCGTCTTGGCGCAGAGGACGGTGTAGGACGGCAGCAGGTTCTGGCACGTGCAGCGCTTCGGACACAGCATGGAGTCGGTCGTCGCCGCGGCCGCCGGGACGAGGAGGAGGAGCAGGAGGAGGGTCTCCATGGCGACGCTGATGTCGAGCAGGAAGGGGTTGAGGGGGAAGGGGGGACGGGGGGACGGGGGGAAGGGTGGGTGTTAGTTGATAAAGTTGATGCACTGAGAACGCGTGTGCGTTTGATCCTTTTATGCTAGTTCCAACACCCAAGTTGGTGTGTATTCAGTCTGTGGATAAAGAACTAGAGAAGGTTCCTACAAATGCGAATCAGTGACTGAAAAAAGTCTTTGTGATGCGAGCGATATGATCTAGAACATCAGTTTGCTTTTTCTGAAGATTGACATCAGAACTTTGCCAAAACTGCTTATGCAAAACTGCAGATGATATGATGAAATATGCATGCCTAAGTAGGCCTCGTGGTGGTGTGGGCTGAATATGAACCAGCTGGCTGAAGATAACACTGGGATCACTCACACACACACACACGCAAGGACACACACAATATAGACATGCAGGCACACACACACACGCATATGCACACACAAGCACACACACACACACAAACACACACTGATATCTGACTCCCCATCCTCCTACCCTTCCTCAAACATCATGCCCCTGGTCCTAGCCAGGCATATGTAAACACACTGATGCTCCAGAAAAGCTAATGGCTATCTGATAGGAGATTCTTTGTTTAGTGTTTGTGCACTCCCTTCCATTTTCATAACGTTTACAAAGATGAGCATGAAGGTAATTATTTTCCGTGCCAGGGAACCCACTCTGAATACCAAGAAGCAGGATGGGGGCTGATGAAAGAGTCACAGTCAGGATAGGAAGAGGAGGAGGAGAGGAGGAGGAAGAGGAAAAGGAGGAGGAGGAGGAAGAGATAGAGATAGACTGTTCTGTGCAGTAACAGCTTGATACCTACTGGTGGGGATGTTGAGCTGTGCAGTTGTGCACACAACACCCTCTTTGTGTGCCTGGCTCCACACACGCACACACAAACACCAAACACACACACACCAAACACACACACGCCAAACACACACACACCATACATACATACACACACACACACACACACAGGAGCCAGGAGGGAGTGGGACTGCAGTTCTGCTTAAGCGAGTCATATATCACAGATCCAGAAAAAGACACGGCATCTCTATAGTCGGGCCAGACACACTTCCGGAAAGTCACACACACACACGCACACACAGTTGGTGCATGACAGAAACAAAGCGGTGATGAAGACAGCTATTAGCTGTTTCCCTCACCACCAAAAGAAAGTCTGAGTAAAAAGCAAAGTGCATGCCACAGCGCTCAGAAGCCAAACTAGATTTTCTGCGGTTCAGTCACGGTGGCATCTAACTGTGGTGTACATTTAGCCAGGAAACAGTATGTGAACGAGTCTGGCAAAGCGCACCCATATTGAGCCGATTGTTACTGGTAAACACCCTGGTATTAGGGAACTATACACGCAGAACAGTCTGACTACTCCAAAACCCAACCTCTGCCATCTGAGACCCAGCGTGAGCATAAGTGTCTGGCGTCAATCGAGTTCCCAGCATGCATCACTCAGCAGACACATAAAGGAAGCATGAGTATTTGCCCTCAACGTGGTGGCTCTCGTAATTACGCTTATTGTGAGATGGAGAAAGAGAAACCGGAGGGGTGTTTGTGTTGGAGGATTTGAAATACCATGGAATATTATGTTCGGGGGATTATGTAACATATATATATATATAGTGAGATGATTTTCCGCCAATTAGACCTCTGCGGGGAGGGATTTGTTTAGGAGGTGGCGTAATCACATACATTTTAGAATGCCGCGAAGGAACAGCGGGGTGAAGGGTGGGAAGGAGAGGGCTTGTGGACAGGCTATAGAAGGATCTGTATGACGGCTCTGATGGTGAAATATTCATGCCAGCGCACCCATTCAATACCTCTTCCCAAGCCGAAACAAGCTGTATTGACTGACTCCATCAATATTTCAAAGGAGAGGAGAGAGGGGCAACTGTTGAATTGTTTGACCGAGAGATCAGGGGGAGGATGGAACGAGTGGGTGGAGGGTGGGGGGTGGGGGGGGAGGAGGGCGGAGTTGGAAACGGGTCGACCTCTTAGTCTGTGGTGAGGGGTTTTCCTGACTATCATCTGGGTAAAGATGTGCTAAACACACACACACACACACACACACACTGACACACACGTTCAAGAAGAAGACTGGAGCTGAGGAGAGGATACTGTGTGTAGCGGTGTGTGCAGCTTTGTGTGGTAGCTGTGAGTGTAGGTGTGTGGTAGGTGTGCAGTAGCTGTATGTGCAGGAGTGTGTAGTAGCTGTTTCTGTAAGTGTGTGTGGTATATGTGTAGTAGCTGTATGTGTAGCTGTGTGTAGTAACTGAATGTATAGTTGTGTGTGTAGGTGTGTGTAGCAGTGTGTAGTAGCTTCATGTGTAGGAGTGTTTGATAGTTATGTTGGCAGTGTGAAGTAAAAAGTTGTTAGCCAGACTTGAACAAATTCTTAAAGAACTCTGTTCCAATGCCAGACATTTCATCAAGACAGACAGGCCACACAACAACTAAGAATTCCCATTTGCTCGACTGTATGAAGGTGTGTGTGTGATGACCCTGGCCGTGATCACAACAGTAAATATAAGTAAGTAGGACAGCTGTGTTTGAACAGTCAGACCCTGCAGCCTGCAGTGTTCTCTCTCTGGCACAAACACAGACACACACATACACTCCCCTGGGCCTCATGGCTGTTACCAGGGTTCATTGGACTCTCTGTTACCTTTCTACATCAACCACACATACACACACAGAAACACACACACATACACACATACAGACACACACACACACCTACAAGCATATGCACAAATATGATTTTAGAAACATGAGTGTGTGTGTGATAGAATGCAGCTGTGAGGGCCTTTACGGGTTTGTTGACCATCATAACAGGCCTGATCCAAACCCACATTACCCATAATGATAGGGCACCGGACTGAACATGAGCCCACCTGGACCTAATGGAAAAATGCACAAAGGATCATTTTTGGACATTTTCCCAAACAGACACAGACAGAGACGGACAGAATGCAGACGCATTCATTCACTTCATCTCTCTCTCCATCCCTCTCTCCATCTATCTCCCTACATTTCCTTCACTTCCATCTCCCTCCCACCCTGCATCTCTCTTTTCTCTCTCTCTCCATATCTCCCTCTGTCTCCATTTCTCTCTCTCTATCTCCATCTATCCATCTCTATCTCTCTCCATTTCTCTTTCTATCTCTCTCCATCCTTCTCCATCTCTCTCTCTGCCCCTCCATCTCACTTTATTTCTAACTCTCTCTCTCTTTCCATCTTTCTCCTTCTCTCTCTATTACAGTGCTACCTTACCAATCAGTGTTCCTTTGTGTGAGGCTAACCTGTAATTGCAGAGAGCAGATGAAAAGCACAGGCTAATGAGTGGACAGCAGACTTTTCTTTGTTACGGGGATACTGCTGTCTGCTGCTGTTTGACCTAACTCTACGCCCCCCCCCCCCCCCACGCTACGTCCTGCAGCCCATGACCTCCTACCCCCCCCACATCCATACCCCCGTCCCCTTTTCTCAATACAGTAATTGTCCCCATTCGTCTAGGTAAATAAACCCTCTCACTAAATGGACTTGTGTGAAAGAGTGATGCTGGGTTGGTGTGTTGTGGGGCACGTGTCATGGGCATGTGTGCACACATGTGTGTCCCCTCCCAGGGGGGGGGGGGGGGGGTTAAAAGGACAGATGCTATTTTACAACCTCTGCATTCACAAATAATACTATTACTATTACAATACTATTACTGGTACAATACTACTACAATACCATAACTATTACAATACTGTTACTGCTACAATACTACTACAATACCATTACTACTACAATACTATTACTGGTACAATACTACTACAATAACATTAATATTACAATACTATTACTGCTAATAAAGTTCCACTAAACATCTTGTACACACAAACACAAACAAACACACAAACACAGACATGCACGCACACACACACACACACACACACACACACACACACACACACACATATGCACACAGGAAGCCATTCACGCACACAAGTAGGTACACCAATTGTCAGCAGGTACTGTACAGGATCATACATCTTCCAAAGCATTTTCACACACACACACACACACACACACACAAGGTTTCTGTCGAATATTTTGTCTTACACAAACGTGTCCAAATGTTTCTGTTTTTTTCAACACGTCAGGAGTTATGTATGTATACATATACATACACACAAACACACACATACTCACACACATACACCCACACACACACACACATTACCTATCTTTTTAGTGTCTTCACACTCTTCACCACCTTTCCATCTAACCCCGACCTCTAATTAAACCACTTCACCTGCTCTCAGATCAGACATGTCTCTACCATTACACACTCCATCTTTCCTTACACACTCACACACACACACACCGTGTCCGTCTCTTTCCCCTGGTCTCCCCCACACTCCCTCGACTCCTCCCATATCATTGGCCAGACTCCAGGCATGGATCAGATAGAGAACAGTTAATGATTGGTTAATCGGATTTGGTGCTTGATGTGCGACAGCAGGATAATCCAATCACAGACGCAGTCAGTTAATAGTGTTACAGCTATAATGATTGTCTGAACCTCTTGGAGCTGGCTGGCTATCTGGCAAGTTTGACTGGCTGGCTGGCTGACTGGCTAGTTTGGCTGGCCGGCTTTGACACAATTTACAGTAATGGGTAAACCATGTCCCCTTCATCTAACATTCTCTCTTTGCTTATGACATCAATTGGTATAACCTCCTCTCCTCTCCTCACCTCTCCTCTCCAAGGGAGGTGATGTGGCCTGAAAGACAGCAACAGCTACGGTCATCCACACCCTGGAGCCGCAACACACCACCTTCTACCAACACACCACCTTCTACACCAGACACACACGCAGATGAACACATACACACATTAGCACACACAAGGCACTCCACCAAAAAACAGAGATAAACAGATAGGAGCAGTGGGATGGAATAACTGGAGCCTGGAGAGGATTCTGCTAATCTTAGTCTCTCCCTCAGTCCTCACATCACCTCCACACACAAACACACACACGCACACACGTTCACACGCACACATTGGATTCGTTTTTGGCCTATCTGTGCTGGCTACTGGTTGGTTGGAGCAGAAGTCAGGCTAGGTGAAGTCTGACTCCAGGATCCCGTCCAAAGCATCTGGACCAGGGCCACCAGTCCCTGATACACCTCCCTGGGTCAGTGGGAGCTGATGGGGCATCAGCAGGCTCACACAGGGAATCTTCTACTGGAGGTGACATGGTCGCAGAATTGGCACTGGAACATGGTTGTGTAATACCACAGCGCAGGGTAGAAAGCAGTTTTGTCTGTCTTTTTCGAAAGATGTCTCCTCCCCTGGTTTAAACCCTTCCTTTCTCCTCTCCTCCCCTCCCCTATATCTCTGTTATTCCTTCATTACTCCCTTTCATCATTGCTCCCTCCATTGCTACCTCCATTGCTCCCTCCATTGCTCCAACCATTGCTCCCTCCATTGCTACCTCCCTCCCTTACTCCCTTCCTCCCTTCCTCCCTCTTCTCACCTCTTCCTGTGTGTTGGTCAGGCTACCTAGGTGAAGTGTCTCCATGCTGGCATGCCTACTGTGGAAGATAATCTGGCATAGCAACAGTATGACACTTACTATCGTACTGGTGGGGGGGTCTGTACATATCTCTTGTACAGACCAGATGGGTAACTACTATAACACATACATATACCTGTGCACACACATACACACATACCTATGCACACACACAGACAGACAGACACAAAACATCCTGCTTGCCCCTGCTAACACATTACCTTTCCTCTCTGCTTCACCCACACACTGAAGAATCCACTCCATCGTTGAACAAAACACAAGCACACACCCCCCACCCCCTTCACCTCTGTTTGAAGTGATGTGGGTGTGTTATCTGACACTAAGACCTAGGGGCGGTGTGGTGGAGAAAGACTGGGCAAGTTGGCTAGTCCAGCATAGCTTTCAGACTGGTATCATTCTTACCCCTCAAGCCTGCTTGTGTGTTTGTGTGTGTGTGTGTGTTTGGTGAGTGGTGTGTTTGTGTGTGTGTGTGTGTTTGGTGAGTGGTGTGTTTGTGTGTGTTTGGTGAGTGGTGTGTTTGTGTGTGTGTGTGTTTGGTGAGTGGTGTGTTTGTGTGTTTGGTGAGTGGTGTGTGTTTGGTGAGTGGTGTGTGTGTGTGTGGTGTCTCTGTTATCTTGCAGAGCTGCTAGAATGAGGGGGAGGACAGGGCTGTACAGCAGCAGTGATTAGCATCCTTCTCAGTGAGAAAGAAACCACCCTTAATGAAGCGAAGGCCACACCCACACACAAACACGAACAATCACACGCAAGCTAACACACACACATGCAAACACACGCGCACAAAAATAGACATCCTTCTCCTTGGTTCTCAAGGTTTCTCATTTCCCACAGAAAGATTTGAAGAGACATTCAACAAAATGCTCAAGACCAGACTCAGGCCCATTGGACGGCACTCACAACTAGAGGTGAAAACCCTTCCTGTTTACCAAACTGTACTCTATGTCCATGTTCCATGTACACCCTCACACGCATGGCACAGGGATTAGCCACTGTTTAAACCAGCGAGGGTTGAGATTAGCAGCTTGCTAACATGTTGGTAAATAATACAATTACAAGCTGGAGGTGGTAGGTTTGACAGAATTAACATCACAGAGCTCTGGCGCTTGGAGATAACAGGTTTATTCAGCACACATTCACCTGCTACACAGACTTTACGTAGTCCACGCAACTTGGTCTGCAGAACCTGAAATAAACCAAATATCAAATAGAGGAATAACCTTGCTCTGTCGCTCTGGATAAGAGCGTCTGCTAAATGACTAAATAACCTTGTTTACAAAACTAAAAATGAATATAAGTGTGGCCTGGTTTACATCAAATGCTAGGACCTATTCACCTGCTCTACAGAACCCGGTTTACATTCACCTGGTATGGAAGTTCTGGAATACAGAACCTGCTACTGAGGTTCTGATCCATAACCACCCGCACGCTGATTTTGGATGATTGTGACCAATTTAGCCAGCAACACCACTGAAACACTGGCAGTTTGAAGGCGTGGGTGGGTGTGAATCCAACTGGAGTGTTTGAAACGAATTTGAGAGGTGGTTCACACGAGCCGTGGTTTAGCCTGGAGAGTGACAGGGAACTGGAGCTGCTGCTGTCAGCAGCGCCCACAGCGCCGACATCACGCGCTTCGACACCACGTTACTGACCACATGGCTGTGGTGGAAATTTCCGCATGAGTGTGCCTGCGGGTGCGTGCGTGTGCGATAGGGTGTGTATGCGCTTGTGTGCGTAAGTGGGCCTGTGTATATGTGTGTGCATATGGGTGCACCTTTGTGTGTGCGTGCATGCGTGTGTTTGGGACCATATGCAGGCGGAACAAACACCAGCAGGACGAGGCGTCGGTGACCTTGGCGACGCCCATTGCCGGGGCGACGGGAAGCGTACGGAGGCTGACAGGTGTCACACAGCACAGGGAGGCAGCGTGGCGTGTGCTCCCCGCGGTCACGCACGCGCTCACAACGCGGACGTTTTCCAGGCACGCCCCCCAGATGCACCGCACCCCGGAAACACATGCTGTGTGACGGAGCGTTGCGTGGAAACTGTTGCTGTGACGAACAAGGAGTGTGGAGGTGGATTCGAGACGTGATGGAATTGGAAAAGTTGCGTTGTTGAGGTGAAGCTCCCAGCTAGCAGCCAGCACATGTTCTCCTCAGACACTTTCAAGGAAGCTACAGCTTAAACTCACACACGCACACACACACACACACACACTGCTAAGATGTTCAAAGCAGTAGATAAGACCTCATGATGTGTGTGAGTTTGTGAGCACGTGTGTGTTTTTGAGCATGTGTGTGTGTGTGTGTTTGCGCGAGCGAGTGTGTATGTGTGTGTGGTGTCAGGGGTGAAGGTCTATCCTGCAGGGAAGTTTCCAGATGGCCAGATGTTGGGAGATTTGCCCTCTAGCAGATGCTTGTTTCAGACTTCTCACATCGCTGGTCCACTCAGACAGCCATGCTGTACACAAGCTTTTCTGCTGACGGGCTCACAAAGTTTCTGGAGTTGAATGCCAGACATTCAAACTTTCCACCAGCAGAGATTAAAAACAGGGAAGGCTTGCTGTTTTAATGTACTCCTTGTAATGAACCCAGAGGTGGGTGGAGGGAGATATACTGAAGATGTACTGTATGGAATATATATTGTATGGAAGATACAGAAGCTAACAGTCAGCACATCTAGAATACAGGACGTGTAGGGGTGGAAGTGGAGATGAAGAGAGCTACAAAATGCTTTGTGAGTGTTGCCGTACATGTTTGTGTGTGTGTTTGTGCGTTGGTGTTTGCCTCTGCGAGTGTGACGGTGGCTGTGTGTGTGTTGGTGTGTGCTGCTGTGTGTGTGTGTGTGTGTGTGTTTGTGTGTGTGTGTGTGTCCGGGGGTTACAGGCTCTGACGGAGGGCTATGAAGAGGTGAGAATGATGGTACAGTGTTAGTATCTCAGTCGGAACCAGGTAGAGGTGATTCAAGTGACCTGTTGACACAGCGGGCCTGGGAGGTGTCAATCCTCCAGCACCGCAGGATCAATCCCAGCATGCATCAGTCCTGTCCTCGCAGCCGGACAGCCGTGGGTGTGAGGGCGAGCTGCGTGTTATTGTCCTCTAACTTCCCGTATGACTCACACACACAAGTAAACTCACACACACCTACACACACCAAACACACACACAAACACACGTTCAGGAATGCTCACACACACGCACACATACGCACACAACATACGCACACACCCAAACAGGCAAGTACACTCTCACACACACACACACACACACGCGTAGGCATGCTTCCACACACATATCGTACATATACACATGTGCTCACACACACTAAAATGTACACACACACTCACTCATTTATATACACACACGCACTTACCCTTGGACACACACAACCCCCAAACACCAAACCTTTCATTAGAAGAAATCAGCAGCCTCGTTAATCCACATTAGCCAGTGTTTAGAGCTGAGCAGGAGTCAGAAAGACAGACGGGTTGGGCTGAATAAGACACGACCCTTCACTGCTGTCCTCTCTCACCCTGTACTTATCTAGGCCTCATAGAAGAACCGCTGCAGCAGTGAATCCATGCTGCTAACTACCAGAGGCCTTGCACTGTCGAGCAAGGAGAATATATATACATATATATATATATATACATGTCATATATATATATATATATAATGTCAATGCAGTAAAGGCCCAATCCTACATGGTATGTACACTTATCTGGTGAGCTACCAGGGTACCCAAGAAGAAAGTCTCTCAAAGAGAATCCTAAGAACTTCTCTATAGAGTTTGAGCTTCTCATTAAACATTCGTCCAATATTCATTACAGTCAGGCTGTATCTAAAATGAGCTGAAGGAGGGTAATTAGCCCCGGGGTCTTTAGGCTGAGAATCATTTTTCCCGTTTATGGTCCGCTATTATACCATGCAGCGACTTTCCAACAGGTGAACTCATATACTACTTTCTCTTTTATGACCTCAGTAGACAGGCAGTGTAATATGCTTTATGTTGTCAATTGAATCAAACGCTTTTAGAGGGTGTACTGTTCACGACTTGTCCTTGATAGAGTTTTACAGGCTCCATAGTTTGCCCTTGTTGGGACCCCACACACACAGACAGCCAAACACACACACACACACATGTACAGCCACACACACATACACACGTACAGCGAAACACACACACACACACACTCACTGTGAGCATGTCCTGTCTTGTCAGTGGTGTAATGAGCTTGTGTTTGCCGGGTGATGTACCATGGGCCCATCTCTGGTCATTGAGATGCATGGGCCTGTTTGTCTTGCTCAGCAGCCAATCACAACACTGCCTATCTAGTTAAGACCTGTCTGGTGGACACCTCCTCTACACAAGGGTCAATATCTACTGTAGGAGAGGGGATGAGAAAAAAGGAGTGGAGAGGAGAGGAGAGGGAAAGATACGTGAGAGGAGGAGAGGAGAGGAAAGTGAGAAAGAGAGAGAGTTAAAGAGGATTGAGCGAGGGAGAGAGGATGGATAAGACAGAATCATCTTGAGAACAGTAACTTAATCGACTGTTAGATATTAAACACAGGCTCCCCACGGTGATCTGCCAGCTCCCACCATACAGTGGCAGTAGAGAAGCTTTGACTATGTACATTTTCAAAATGGCCATGGGCAGGTTTTCCCGCCTCATAACATGGACGCAAAAGTGATGATGATAGGAACTAGGATCACTAGGATCAGAAATGATATGTAACTACAGGATGTAACACATACAATTATGTCCACCCTCTGCAGACAGATCTGTACACATACACAATGATGTAAACCAGGCATTGGAGAGATTAGGGAGGGAAGTGAGGAGGAAAGGGGGGTGAAGATAGAGAAGAGTGGAAGTATCCCATCTAACAATTCTGTTGTAAACGAGCAGAATGTCTTTGGGATCTAACGTTAAGGCTGACTTAGACAAACTTTCAGAGGACAGAGAACAGTGACTCAGCACAAATTAGTCCCTTTGTTATAATTATATATAAATAAAAACATAGCAAATTCCCTTGTAGAACGATATTGATGAATCCAGGCTGTAAATCTCTGAAAATAAGCAGAGATAATGAGAACTAGAGAGGGTACAATTTCTGGGGAAATTGTAGCGTGTGCTTGCTTGCGTCGGTTGGACAGGGGTCCGTTTTTTAATGACATTTTTACAACTGATATTTCTGTATTTTATATAAAAATGCATACTTATTATTTATAAAGATTACATAGATTTAAAAGCATTTTTTTTTTGCTGCTCATTTACAACTGAAAATACGAGTGAAGTGTAGAATGAAATGGATGTCTTCTCATTTCCCCTGCAAGAGGCAGCCTCATCGTTGAATCAAAAAGAATACATTTGGCAGACCGGTGTACAAATGGACCTAATCTCTATGACTTAAACGTCCTTTTAAGTTTTTCCCTTCTCGTGATATTTTCATGCATTTAGCCTACTCATTGCATTCATTCATTAATAAAGAACCCCCTTTGAAGATTATTCTACGACGTTACCCGGCAGTAGAAGATGGAATCGCGATTCAAACAGTACCATCTGCTAACTGAAAATATGCCCCCCAAAACGTAAATAAGCTTGACATTTATTTAGTGGAAAATCGCTCATTCATAAAAAGCTCACTGGTAGCGATCATTGTAAGGTAACAACGCAAAATGCGATATAGCCCTGTGTGGAGAAGCTGCCCCGGTAAATTCTACTACTACGGTACAGTACTAGACTACTGCTGTGTTCGTCTGGGTAGCGATTGCGTTGGTTGAATTCGATTAAAAGTTCCGTTGTACGGTTTAGGCTGAAATTAATTATTTTCATGAACAGATTGACAAAGTTTAGGCTGTGGCAATGAAGTTCAGGTTAGTAGTTAGATAGACTTTTGATTTAAGTAAGGGGAGTGCCGAACATGTTCTGTCGCCGTTTGACTTCCTAAACAGCTGTGTATGTTAGATGTTTTTGTCGTGTGTCTCGCGTAGGCTACAGCGTTGCAGTGATACACTGGATTGAAACCACAGGTAATGATAATTTCACCCACAAATCGTTTACTTGTAATCTAATGTCATAATAAATCCTACAACGAAAATGTATATGTGAGGAATGTTTATTTTAATGATTGAAAACAGATACATCATAGACCACTGTAGTATGTGTTGCCCGGGCAACAGAGGCTAATGTCATGCTAATGCTTCAGTGAAATAGTAGACTACCGTTTCCGAAAGTAGATGTGGGCCTACTTCCTTAATAATATCAGCTAATATTGTACATTACATTTCATAATAGTGTTTCACATCACAAAGTAAAATGAGTAAATAGTTATCACCCTGGCCGCTTTGCTTGTGGCGTTTCTGCAGCTGCCTTGCAGTAAAGCTATAGTTAGCCTAGCTATCCCCCAAGTTAACAGATGCGAAACGAATGTTCTGCTACAGGTAGTCACGCGTGTTTTCGTGACGTTAGTGACGTAGTGACGTTAGTAACGTCAGTGACTGTGGCTAGCAAATTAGCCACCGCTTCACTTTTCGCCACAAAAACTTAACTTAAGCCCAAACCATGCAACGGAACGTAAATTCCAATAGAAGCAACGCAATCGCTACCAAGACGAACCTTTTGACACCGCCGTTGTGTATGTAGGCCAAATATTGACTGAGTTTTAGGGGGGCGAAAATAAACAATAATAAATATATATGTGAGAGAACAAAGGTTGTGCTCTCGCCGAAGGCTTGAGCACACCCAATTAGAGGCTCCAGTAAATTAATTTCTGTCAGAGTCCCTCCCGTCTATGTTGACTGTAATGTATCTGAAGCCAGATCCATCATCGGGGCTGGGTCGACATTAAACTTCGAACATCACATTTCAGATCAACTTTAAATAGTATAAATCCATGTAATCAGTCGTTCTACTGTTGAGTAATCTAGCTAATCCTTGGGGCTGTGTATCAGCACGAGTGGTTTAGAGTTTAATTCTGCACTGATCTCTTTGGGAAGCACATTGTTGTGAGGTACACTTGCCTGACAACATACAAAATATTCTCTTTGGGCAGGCCTAAACACGACCTTGTCGCTGTCAGCCAAAGCTGAAAAACTTCATCTAAGATGCATCCTTTTAAGTTCAATAACAACTAAGCTACTTTAGCTAAAAATAACAGACTAGGCCATGCTAACTGCAACTAACAGTATGAGATTTCTTCAGGAACAGCCAAGTTACTTTAGCTAACAGCTAAGAAACGACTTTAGTGCTAGATGCCAGCAGACAAGAGCCGTGCTAGCCAGACTTCTTAAGCTCTGCGCTAACAGACTTGTTTAGGGCTAGCCAAGTTAGCAAACTTAGTCAGTGCTACACATTGCTACCCACATTGTAAGCTAGATGCTAGCAGCCTAACTCAGTGCTTGTCTGGCTGCAGGCTCTGTGTGCCCAGTACAATGTTCACTCATTAATCAGCTGGAGAAACAGCCCCATAGGGCTGGATAGATGCTCCAAACTGCCCCCGTCATGACCACCATATACCACAGGATATTAATTGAATTATGGAAATTAGCTGTCGTCGTTTTTTTCCCCTTCCTTCTTCTTTTCTCCTATCTAAGTTCCCCTAAGAACTTATTCTCCGTGATGAAATGGAACCCTAATCCGTGTGCGTGTGTGTGAGTGTGTGAGAGAGAGAGAACAAGATTGTGTGTGTGTTTTGAAAGAATGTGTGTGTGTGTGTGTTCCGGCCAATCAGCAGGGTGTCTGGGGGTGGTGTGTAGAGCTTAGATTAAGCATGTGCCTGCTGAGGGGGAATGTGAGTGTGCAAGTCAGTGTGTGAGTGTGTGTGTGTGTGGGCAGGGGGCTACCAGTGTGTAATTATCAGGCTTAGTGCCCCTACTGGGATGTCCGTGATGGGATCAGGGCACGTGGGGAAGGTTGGGAACGTCGGAGCACACGGGAGCTGTGGAACGCCTGTTCTGGAAGGCCGCCAGGGGCTCTGCCAGTGCGAGCGGTACCCACTAACAGGAAGGAAGATTAAAGGAGAAGAGCAAAACAACAACAACAGCCTGCCCGACCGTCCTGCAGGGGAGGGGGACGGCTGAGTCAAGCAGGCGTCTTCACCAGCCTGTCCACCTGGAGCTCCAGGAGCCGCTCTGCTCACCCAGCAGGACGGGGTGGCTGCAGTGTGAAGTTGTGTGTGTGTGTGTGTCACTGTATGTGCGTGTGAGTGACTGTGTGTGTTTGTTAGTGTGACTGTGCGAATGTGCGTGTGTGACAGTGTGTGTATGACTGTATGGCTGCCCTGTTACATAATCCTGCAGGTGGTCTGTGAAACACTATGCATCACACAGCCCCTCCTTCTGTGTCTATCTGCCTGTCTTGTTATTGGGCCCGCAGCCCCATCCCCGGCCCCAACCTCGGCCCCAACCCCAACCTCGGCCCCTGAGATGGGGGTGATTATATTCAGTAGGTCGTTTTGCACACTGATAATATGCCCATGGCTATGCCCCAAGTCTAAGAACAGGTCTGCTACAAACATACAGACACAGCAGTGGTGCCCAGTGATAAGACTGCAGGGGCCTATGTGTGCATGTGTGTGTGTGAGTGTGTGTGTGTCAAGTTAAATGGGTTTATATAGTTATGGTCCAGAACAGAGTGTGTGTGTGAAAGTGTCTGTCTGCGTGTAGAGTGCGTGTGTGTGTGCGTGTGTGTTTGCATGCGTGTGTTACCCCTAGGCTGTCTTCCTTCTCAGCTCAGAGGAATCTTCTAGAACATACAGATTAAAGCTCAACCACGCTTCAGAAAGCTGCTCTGTTCTCTGTCTTGGTGTTTTCTACTTCCTCTCTGCCTCTCTTCACCCCTCCCGCTCTGGTCCTGGGTTAGGGGGCTGCTAGAACAGCGTAAGTGTTTTCAGCTCTCTGAATCCTTCTCTCTCAAGTCTGGTCTCTCTCATGTCCTCCCTTCCTGTCTTCCTCTTAGCATCTGTTTCATCCGAGCCCACAGCCCCCTGGATTAGCTACAGGGTCAAAGAAAAGAAAGAAAGAGGGGAGAGAAGAGAGGGATGGATGGATAGAGGGAGGCAAGGCTAGGCAGCACATTTTCCTTTTTTAACATCCTAACGTTGTTAATCTTATAATCAGTTACATCTCTTATAATGCCTTGCTAGATTAAATTATTCCTAATTAGCGTCCCAATGTAGTTGTAGCTGGAGGAGGTGGGGTGCTGCAGGGGGGGGGGAGGGGGGATTGTTGTTGTTGACGACAGAAGAGATGGAGATATGCACACTGACGTGGAAATAGGGAGACAGAAGGTACAGTCCAAGCCCCCACCCTCCCCAACCGCCACCCCCCCTCTCCCTAGTCTGCCAACATTCAATATTCCGTTTCACAAACAAACACACACACATGCATACACACAGACACACACACACGTAGACAGGCATTAACACGTGTCCCAAGCCCTATCTATGTGTGGTCTAGTGTGATATGAGCATGTGTGTGTGTGACTGTCAGTGTGTGTGTGTGTGTGTTGGCACAGGGGTTTAGAGAGGCAGATGGGCTGAGCTGAGTTCTGCTCCCCCATGGCTTCACTGGTTCATCCAGTCGGAGAGGGGAGGGCGGCGTGGCTGGAACCCCACTAACGTGTCTCACGGTGGGCCTCAGGAAGCAGGGAACCTCCCTGGGTGGCTCTCCACCAGAGAGCCTGCTACCTCTCCTCTTCCCGGGAGTCAATAAAAACAAACGTCTTCATCGCTATCACAACAATGGAGAAAATTTCATAAACAAAGGATGTTTTGGGAGTCAGGTAGCTGAGCGGTGAGGGAATCGGGCTAGTAATCCGAAGGTTGCCAGTTCGATTCCCGGTCATGCCAACTGACGTTGTGTCCTTGGGCAAGGTACTTCACCCTACTTGCCTCGGGGGAATGTCCCTGTACTTACTGTAAGTCGCTCTGGATAAGAGCGTCTGCTAAATGACTAAATGTAAATGTAATGTTTTGCCAACCAGCAAATGGCTTCCCGCACACGTTTGCTTGTTGATCCAATTGGCAAGCTGTGTTTATCGAAAAACGCCTGGCTGGGAATTAGTTTCATCGGCTTCCCAATAACTCAATCACTCTCTAACTGTGTGGTGGAGAGATAAGGTGATCATTGTGGAGAGGGCTGTTGAAAGGTGTCTGAGCGCCCGGAAAGAAGGTTAGGTGGAGCCCGGTGGGGAGGGATACAAGACAAACCTGGCAACCCGGGTATTGTGGGCCCGACTTCTGTCTATCTGGTGTCGTTGAAGATGTGATGCCAGGATGTGATTGGATGTGATCGGCCATGGCACTGTCTCACACCGTTGCACACATGCATGCAGACACATACACACACACACACACACACACACAAACACACACACACTAGCGAAAAGGGTGAGATAGAGAGATAGATTGAGAGATAGACAGGAATATGTGTTCTCCATGGATCTATGTTCTAAAGATCTATTTTCTCATGTTCTAGGTTCGCACGTTCTCTGCCAATAATCTTTGTTCTAATATTCTGTGTTCACCAGTGTGTCTAGACAGCAGACTGATTCGGCAAAATTAATTTGAGTTCATTTACATCCAAGTCATGCCATTATCAAAATCATCAGTATAATCAAAATGAGCACTCACATTTAAACAGGACATAATTCAAAGGTGATATTTGAGGATTCTGTGTACTCACTAATGAGGTTCCACTAACAGCCCTGCTTAGTAATGACTGGACATGGACTAATACACAATCAATCAGAATAATCACCTGGACAAAGTAATCAACTGCAAACATGAATACCAATAGTCCCTAGACGAGCATGTGAATCCTCTGCTGTGTGTGTTCATGTGTGTGGGTGTGTGTTTGTGTGTGTCTGTATGTGCGAAGAGATCAATAATACTCTCTCTGAAGCTTCGATCCTGAACCCCTCGTGATCTTTAACCAGATGAGAACCAGAAATAACACACACAAACATGCTGAGGAGAAAGGGGATTGAGAACAATGGGGAACAAGAAAGAGAGAGAGAGAGAGAGAGAGAGAGAGAGAGAGAGAGAGAGAGAGAGAGAGAGAGAGAGAGAGAGAGAGAGAGAGAGAGAGAGAGAGAGAGAGAGAGAGAGAGAGAGAGAGAGAGAGAGAGAGAGAGAGAGAGAGAGAATGAATGAATGAGTAATAGTGACAAGAGAGAGAGAGACCGTAGAGAGAGGCCATAGAGAGAGGGAAATAGATTGAGATAGAGCTTTCTGACAGCCATGCAATGCAACTAGTTGAGGCATTAACACACTCAGAAATCTGCCAGTAAAAAACTGCACCGTAGCGAATGCCTAAAACAGCCTCTTATCTTCTAATCCTCTTTCTGTTCATCCCCTCATCTGGCAGGGGTCTGTCTGTGGCCTGCTGCTATGGAGAATGGCTGGACACAGCTGGACCCATCTGTACCTTTCTAAGTCTTTCCATCTGTCTCTCTGTCTCTCCCTCAATCTATTTCTCAATCTCAATATCTTTGTCTCTCCCGTCTTTATCTCTCTCTCTCTCTGTTGTGAAGGTGATGTGCTTCCTCAGACATGTAGTCTGTTACTGTTCCTCCTATTGATTCAATTTATTGTCCCTCGTGTGTGTCTGTGTGTTTTGTGTGCACACATATAGGTGTGAGTGTGTGTGTATCAGTA